>NC_143588.1:58156691-58456691 GCF_048544385.1 Mastigoproctus giganteus
AGATGCAGCAAGAAGATTAGTTTTGAAATCATGCACTCTCGGTGTAATGTAGTCATCTTTGAAGGCCAGGTATCAAAAGGCCTGAAGCATGAAGTTTCTTGGCTGATGCTGTTTAAGTTTGATTCCTTGCATTGTTTGCCACTTCTAATGCTAATCTATGATGGATTGTGAGACTGTGCAGGGATGCATTGCTGTGTTTAGTTATTTGTGAGAACAGAGTTCATAACAGGAACTCAATGAACGTTTCGTCATCAATTTCAAACCACCAAACCAGACTAGCTACTGAAACAGTAATTTGTAGTTCATGCTGATCCATTATACTGTGTGGTGCAGTGCTTTTAATACAGAAGTATTAGAAAAATATTACACCAAAGTAAGTTTCTTATAAACTAAGTCAGTATTTTGCAAGAATTGTAATATTATGATAAATTGAATCACATACAGTTCTGTAGACAATTTTCAGAGTTGAAAACCCAATATCCAAACATTTTAGGAAGGATGTAGATTTACTTGAGTGTGTACAGAGAAGGGCAACAAGATTGGTGAGGGGAATGAAGGGATCCTCTTATCAAGAGAGGCTTAAGTTCTGCAAATTGCAGTGGCTGGAGACTAGGCACCTGCGCGGTGATCTGATTGAGGTGTATAAGGCCTTGAATGGGTTCAGCACACTGAATTCTGATGGGATCCTTCCACTTGTTCAGATTACGAACCTAAGGGGGCATAAATTCAAATTAAGAAAGGACAGATGTAGAATAGATGTGCAGAAATTTGCCTTTAGCCAGCGGGTGGTTAATTGCTGGAACAAACTTCCATCTGTCGTTGTGGAAGTTGATAGGTTGAATAAATTTAAGGAGGAACTGGACAGGCATTTGGAGGGAATGGTGTGATTTTTTTTTTTTTTTTTTTTTTTTGGCTGATGCTGCATAAGCTCATACACTTGCTTTCTTGCATCACATGCCACTACTACTACTACATCCTAAATGAAATAATAATGTTCAATCAGGCACATTTTCACCTTTTGGTGGGTCCAAACAAAACTATTTATATTGGGCACAAAAAAACCCACATGAACTGTATCAAGCTCCTCTCTTTTCATCTGAGGTAACCATATGATGAGGCCTGAGTTTGACTGCCATCTATTGCTGGAAGAATTTCTAAAGTAATCTCCTATCAAGATTGTAGTTAGCCAATCACAGGTGGAGGGAGTAGGATTTTCCCCATGAGTTATACAGATTTTCAGGCCATATTAGCATAGGCATATGATGCAAGAACGCAAGCTTATGCAGCATCAGCCAAAAAAAAAACACCCATTTCACCCCTCCATTTGTTCCAAATGCCTGTCCAGTTCAGCCTTAAATTTATTTAGGCTACAAACTTCCACAACAAAAGATGGAAGTCTGTTCCACCAATCAACTATCTGCTGGCTAAAGGCAAATTTCTGCACATCTATTCTACAACTGTCTTTCCTTAATTTGAAACTGTGCCCCCTAGAGTTCTTAATCTGAGCAAGAGAAAGAATCCCATCAGCATTCAGCTTGCTCAATCCATTCAAGGCCGTATACACCTCAATCAGATCACCTCACAGGTGCCTACTCTCTAGGTGCTGTAATTTGCAGAACTTAAGCCTTTCTTGGTAAGAGCACCCCATTGTTCCCCTCACCAATCTTGTTACCCTTCTTTGTACTCTTTCTATCAATTCTACATCCTTCCTAAAATGTGGCCTCCAGACCTGTACACAGTAATGTAGGTGTGACCTGACTATTGCCTTGTATAATGAGATAATCACCTCCCTGTCCCTGCTAGCAAAATTCCTATATATCATTGACAAGACTCCATGACCTGCCCTGGCAGTCCATCTGCACTGCTCAGTGAATTTCATATTTGACTGCACGATTACCCCCAGGTCTTTTTTACTTTCCACTTCCCTGAGTGTAGTACCACACAGTTGGTACGTTTCTATTCAGTTATTGCTACCCATATGCAGTACGTTGCATTTGTCAATGTTACACTTCAGTTGCCACTTCTCAGCCCATTTGCTGAACTTATCTAGATCTAGTTGGAGTAGCATACTGTCTTTACTGTCATTAACAACCCTGCCTACCTTTGTATCATCTGCAAACTTGGACATTAAACCTGATATACCTTCCGTAGCCCAGTGGTCAGGAGCGGGAGTGCAGTAGCACATGCTCCTTGAGTAGATTGGGATTCAAGCCCCTGACTGCTAAATACGGTCTATCTGCCAACCCGCACTGGACCAGCGTGGCAGATTATGGTCCATTTCCCTCAATGTGAATTGTTGAGGAGGCTTCCATCCTGCAGTGGGTTGATAATGACTGCAGTTAACCTTTAACCTTCATCAATATCATTGATAAATATACAAAACAACAATGGGCCAAACACCAAACCCTGGGGAACTTCACTAATAACATTTGTCCACGAAGAGCAGTGTCCATTGATTACCACTCTCGGTTGTCTCCCACTCAACCATCCCTTTATCCATTGTAGCAATTTACCCTTAATGCCATACCTGTCCAATTTGTATAGCAGTCTTCCATGTGCAACAGTATCAAAAGCTTTCCTGAAATCCAAGTACTGTATATGATATCAAAATTATTTTTGGCATTCACTTCCTTTGTGACCACATCATAGTATCCAATCAAATTGGTCAGACAAGACTTCCCTTTAACAAACCCATACTGTGTCTTAACTATTACTGCAGTCTTGTCTAGATGATCCTGCAATGCTTCTTTACATTGACTCCATTATTTTCCCAGGAACACAAGTTAAATTAACAGGTCTATAGTTACTTGTGTCAGCTTTTGAACCCCCTTTGTGAATTGGTGATACTTTTGCACACCTCCAGTCCATGGGGATCTCCCTGAGTCCAAGGAAGCTCTCATAATTATGGCTAAGGGTTTGCTTACTTCCTTTACTGCCTCCTTTAATATAACTGGATAGGTCCCATCCACCCCAGGTGCCTTCCTTATTTAACTTGTTAATTTAACTTGTGTTCCTGGGAAAATAATGGAATCAATGATTAAAGAAGCCTTGCAGGATCATCTAGACAAGACTGCAGTAATAGTTAAGACACAGTATGGGTTTGTTAAAGGGAGGTCTTGTCTGACCAATTTGATTGGATATTATGATGTGGTCACAAAGGAACTGAATGCCAAAAATAATTTTGATATCATATACTTGGATGTTAGGAAAGCTTTTGATACTGTGGCACATGGAAGACTACTGTACAAATTGGAGCAGTATGGCATTAAGGGCAAGTTACTACAGTGGATAAAAGGATGGTTGAGTGGGAGAAGACAGACAACACACAGCTTTTCAGTATCTGTTTTGGAGATGGTAATGATAACAATACTACCATTCAAAACAGAAAGCATATACTAAGTGCATGATTGATGTTCTCCATGGTAAACATGAGCAGCACTACTTTGAAGGCGCCTCCGTAGCCAGGTGGGAAGGAGCAGCAGTGCGTAGCACACGCTGCTTGATTAGACCGGGGTTCGAGCCCGTCACCACCAAATACGGAGGATGCGGAAAGGTTAAGGAATGACCACCGCATATCCTGGAGCAATATGGCCTTAGTTGCTAATGCTCCTAAAAACCAAACAACAACAACTACTTTGAAGTCTTCATCAATAAATAAAACAACTGAAATGTAAAAAATATGTAGGATTACAAATATCAATTTACGCTACTGCACTGAGATTAAAAGAAAGCACTTAAATTTCTTTATAGCTTTATCTTAAGTTTCTTAAAATTATGACATTCTTAATATATTAGAAGAAACTAAAATTACATGAAATAATTAAAACTTAACTTTTGAATCCCCTGGAAAAAAATGCACTCCTTTCCATGGTTTATAATGTATTAATGAATATCACTTTTGAACTTATTTGATTATACTAATACTGTATAAGTTCAGAAACAATTTTATCCTTTATATGTGACAAACCATGGAAGGGACTTTTTCTCCCCAGAGAATACAAAAGTTAAGCTCCACTTATTTCATGTAATTTTAGTTTTTTCAATATTTTTAATAAACCCTGTGCTCAAGAGGTGAGCTTGATAAAAAAAAAAAAAAAAAAAAAAAAATGATAAAAATAAAAAATAATAACCATAGTTAATATATTAAGAATATAAAAGAAAGCTGAAAATGAGCTTCTCTTCTACAGCTAGTGGTTTCGAAGGCAGCTCTGGATTTGTGAAATAAAATATAAAAGGATAATGGATAGAATACAGTTATATATTAAATTGGAATACAGTAAGTAAATTAAATAGAATAAATAAGGATTCCATCTGCTACACTTTCTCCATCTAATCTAGAACTAGAAAGGACCAACATCTAAAAATAACCAAGGAACAGTATTTCAATAATCTTTTACTCTCCATATGACTTTGTTAAAAGAGTGTAGCTCGGTGCTATTCAAACCAGCCACAAAGTATTGAAAGAAATTCTAGGAAGAAACTGATGAATATTTTTAGACATTGCTGTAAAGAAAATTAATCTGAGTGGAATAACTATATATTGCAAAATACCTGCTACCACAAAAGACACAATGGTAGATTGTTCTAAAGGGTCATGTCATTTGCCAGATAGCAGAAAGAGTGGTCATCCAAAATCAGCTGTTGGAAACACCAGATCCAATAGACAGCAGGGTCAGATATTGAAATAGACATAAATTATAATTAATGCACATGGCATGTCAACAGTTTAAAGGAATGCTGAAAGGAAATTTCAAAAGTATCCATAATATTATAATGAGACAGTTAACTAAGATAATTAAAGGACCAATAACCACAAGAAAACACTATAGAATGGGTTACCTTGGCTGTGCACATGTTGGTATGCCAAATTCTCATGGCAATGCATGTCACTGCCTATCCTGATGCAGAGAACAGAAACATTGGACATTCTGGCAGTAGCAGAATTTGATGTGGACTGATGAATCAAGTTACATACTTCAGGTATCAGATGGATACAACTGCATGTGATGTATGTCCAAAGAACAGTTTCATCCAGATTGTATTATATCAACAGTGGAGTTTGGTACTAGTAGTATGATTGTATGGGCCTGATTTTTGTAGGCAGGACTTGATCCATTAGTTATTGATGAGATCACAAATACAGCCATCTATTATAGCATTCTGAACAATTCTGCCTTACTTGCATTGTGGCAATTTCTTAGGGATAGGTCATGTTTCTATCAGAATGACAGTTTAAGTTGATATGGCATCCTATAGTAATACCTCTTCAAAATCTCACAATCTGCACAGCAGAATATTGCATCTGTTATCTGATTTTTTTCTTTGAGATAGCTTTTACATGGTGGGCTGGTCCTATTTCATTGTCAGAGAAATGAAAGATAAATGTCTGTCCTTGAATTTTTGGAATCATTGGTTAAAAATGACATTACCACATTAAGCAATGCTTTAATGGGTATGGTAATTTTTCAATAGAGATGGTCTTGAAGTGACTTGAATTGGAGTTGATGCCTGAAGTGCTTATAGCATGCTTTGGAAGATGTTTGGCATTAAGAGGGAGTATTTTAATGAGATGTACAATTGTCCCACATGTGGAAGTTAATTGGGGAAGTGGGAAAATAGTAATGTGTTAACATAACTGCAGCAAGTTTCATGGACTAGCTATGGATGCTCTTCCTATTTTCACTTAGGCAACTAAGACCAAGCAGTACCTGTAAGTTGCATGTATTCTGCATACTGGTTATAACATGCCTATTACGAAAATTGATTACCTCTTACCCTTGACATCAACTTTATTAGGTACAAACACAACTAATTTCATGTAGAATCACTTTTTTTGGCTGCAATGCAACAGTGATTCATCTTAGCATGGATTCCATGACCTTCTAGTAATGCTGTGATAGCTAGAGGAACATTATTGGAAGTTCCAGCCCAAGACACCTTGCAATTATTGTATAGTGAATAACTCTTTTTGATGTCATACCACATATACTGAACAGGATTACAATCCAGTGCCATGTGAACTGCTGGGGATGTACATATTTACCTCATAGCTGAAGTAGGATATCACAATTGCATGATGTATTAACCGATTTTCTTGTGATTGTGTAGCATACCTAATAAAGTGGACATTGAGTAATATCTTTTTTGAAATGCATTGCATTCAAACTAGTGTGCTTTATTTCATGCTTTGGAGAGATAATGGATGGAGCCTCAATCTTAATATAGTATGGAAGTGGGTAATGGTGAAGTAGAACTATGAACCCTTAAAAAAATGCACTTGTCAGAAAATTCCCTGCCACTAAAAGAATAATGAAGCTATCTATAAATTTGCATGCCAGTGTATGGATTATTTTGTCAATGCAAATAATCATACTAGTTATAATTTAGAAGCACAATTAAGCTGTATGTAGAGTTGCTGGAGTGGCTTTATTATTAATTGCAAAAGCAGAACACTGAATAATGGCAAGTGAGTTTGTCAGAAAGTCAAAAAATGCCCAAATGTTACGGCATTTTTTGACTTTCTGACAGGATGGTTCAATCAGCAAATAGTTGCCATTTTGGACATGTAGTCCATGTTTGCAGGAGTGTATAGTAAAAACATATGTTTTTGCCACAGCTATCGTCCAAGCAATGAGATATTTGCTAGCTGACTGGGCGCCTCCGTAGCCAGGTGGGAAGGAGCAGCAGTGCGTAGCACACGCTTCTTGATTAGACCGGGGTTCGAGCCCATCACCACCAAATACGGAAAATGCGGAAAGGTCAGGGAATGACTACCGCATATCCCGGAGCAATATGGCCTTAGTTGCTAATGCTCCTAAAACACCAAATAACAACAACAACAGCTAGCTGACTGAGCTTATAGATTTGCCTGTCTGAGAAGAATTAGAAATGTTAATTCATCTTTGGGACATCCACTATTAAGAAGCATCACTTGTAGACTATGTAAAGAGAAAATTGCATCCACATTGTGTATTTGCATCAATTTTCTCCTCTTAATCATATCAGTGATATACATTACCTCTGATGGTTTACAAAAAGTAATAGGCAGTAGTTTAAATCTTACCTGGCAGTATGCCGGGTACAGAGAGAAAAAAAACTGGAATAAAGAATGGTGACAGCGTATTTAGTGACGAGTCAGTTATTCATTTGGAGGGGGAGGTGGATGACAAGGATATGTGTGCAGCACACCCTGACATGGACAAGTGTTTTCTGTAGGATGCTTTCCGAACGTTAGTTCAGCTCTGCTGTAGTGCTGAGTGTAAAAGAGCTAGAAGTATTTACAGTGTAATATTTGCATAGTGCATGGGTGTTGTTTGTAGTTACTTCACTACCACGAAGCAGCGATCAGGATAGCTGCTTCCAAGTAGCTGTCCATGTGAAGTTGTGGGCCACAAACTATTCACATACTGTTCTTAATGGACTAAATCCTGCCATTGGGGTTCAATCAAGAGCACCAGCGAAATATAAAATAAATGAAAAAAATTCTGCTTCACCGCAAATGGTGAGGTCAATGAATCCTGCATCAAAGGATACACTAATAGGTATGAAGATAGTTTGAACTGGACTCTTCTCTAGTCAAGTTTGGGAAAGGCATGCACAAAAAGCAGGAACAAATTACACATAGATTTTAGGTGTTTAACTAGGAAAATGTTAGCTCTGTGTTGAAGTTTTCAAATGAGTAAAAAAGCTCATGTCGAAAGTAATTGAGTAAAATAATTATTCTAAATTTAGAAAAGTGTCTGAAGTTCATACATATACTTGGAAGCAGGTCACCAAAAAAGTTTCAAGCCTTGAGAATAATATTTAGTAGGTAAGAGGGCAGTTCACAATGGAATCTTAACCCTCAATCTAGTTCAAGAGGGCTGCCCCCAAAATCAGGAACATAGACACTTGTAGATTATATATATAGATTCCTTCAGGTGAGAAAGGTAGACTTCAAAAGAAAGATGTTCATTTCGTGTTGAAGCTGTCTTCCAGTAAGTCAGAGGTAGAGTGTAAAATAGTTGTATTCCTTAATGGAATGATGGTGAAAGATCACTTTAATAATGCAGATTCTGGTTTAAATCAGTGGTTCTCGAAGTGGGTGATACCCCCCCCGGGAAAGCGGTGGGATCACCTCGGGGGAACTAAGAGGCAAAGGGGTGTGCTGAAGGTGGCTCTCTCCGAGCACGTTCTCTTATTTACGATTGATCAGTGCCTAGGGCGAAACGCCTTCCTCGCTTTGCATTTAGTTTTACTGCACTGTTCTTATCGCTTTCAGCGATACTTATTTTGGTCACTTTGTATTTACAATTAGGAGTCGTCACACAAGATAGCCAATTATTGGTAACTAGAATACTTGTGGCAAATATTTCGCCAAAACTGTTTCAGAGAAATAAAAATTAATTGAAGTAATTACAAAAACCTCCCCCTCGGCTCCCTTCGCCGGTAGTTAAGGTGTCAGTGAGACAGACGGATTCGGGTAATAAAATATATTTTTTAAAAATTACTAAAAAAAAATTTACAATTATTCTAGTGTACCCTTGGCGAATATTTCGCCAAAACTGTAACGAAACTGTTAAAAAAAAAAAAAAAAAAAAATGAAAATTTTAAAAATCGTTCGGAAATTTTTTTTGGAAAATTTTGCTGCAATTTTTTTTCTCCCCCTCTCTTTTATTGCTAAATAAAACCTATCGCAAAAAGGAATCAGGTCAAACGCTTGTATGGTTTTGAGTTATTCAAGTTCAAAGAACGTTCCGGATAGAGAGACGCAAGCAAATTATTACAGTTATAAATAGCTATTGATTTTCTTATAAATTAGTTACTGTACGTCTGCGGTAGGTGAAGGTTTGTGTATGTTTGGTAAGTAGTTGTATATTTTATGCTGGTTTTAGTGTGGTCAACAAACTTCTCTCTAAGCAAAGAAATCGACTTCAGATTACTAAGTGTGGTTATTTTATAACCCTAACTGAATTTTAAACCAGACATTGAGAAACTGGTATCACCTCATCAAGCCCATCTATCGCATTACGAGTTTATCGTAGAGTGAAATTGTGATATTCAAGATTTACAAAATGACTATCAGACTTTGAATCTGGTATCATTGGATCAAGTACGTCAGTTTTGTTGATTTAATTTTATTGTATGAGATTTTGAATAAATGTGCAATTGTTATTGTTTTGAATTTTATCGTATTATTTTCGTTAGTGGATTCAAACCGCTAGTTCTGAATAACGCATTTTTATATGGTAATGTAGGGGGCGCTGGAGATAAGTTTACGGAACCAAGGGGAATGGTGGCCGAAAAAGTTTGGGAATCGCTGGTTTAAATCATGGTCTTTCTGAATTGCTCGTATCCAACAAAAGCATACGAATCAAACAAGGGTTCATGATATGAGGGAACGATGTCTCATGATCATCGTTCGCCCTTGGTGCGAGTTATATTAAAATTATACTTAGATCTGTACTGTAGTTCCTCGACAGTTACAAAATCCCTTGTTCAGCAGAACAGTAATCTGTTCTATGCGGTTAACATTGTCAGAGTTCAACATGACTGTGTGATGGGACAGCAACCTATAGTCGGTGCAATCAGTTAAAACCATTGTAGTTTTAAGGCAAGTAGAGTCATCTAGAATGAAGGTGTGCTTCTGATAACCGAAGAATTAAGCATGGAGGAACATTCGTCGAGGTGGTATTAAGCGCCCTTTTTTTTCTTTTTTTTTTTTTGGCCCAAAGACAAGGTACATAACAGCTTGCATCATTGCCAGTGAGTATCATACTTGCTTTGTAGGCGGGGGTTTCCGTATTAAAGGTATTTTGTTGTTTTTATCATTTGCCTTTGCCTCACTGAATACCAAAGCTGCTCGGATAAATCTGTTTACATTTTTAGTTTGACTGTTTTTGTCACACTAAATTTATTCTTGATCAGATGAGTTTAAAAGCAGTTACTGAAACTAGATAACCTCCAGATTGATGTTAATCTAGGTTTAGGACAGGCCCGGACCAAGGTATTTCCTCGCCCCGAAGAGAAAAAAAATTTTCTACGCCCCTTTACTAAGGGTATATATCTTTTTTTTTTTTTTTTTTTTTATGATTTGTAAAATTTGGCGCTCCGAGCAACGGCATGCTAGTCCATACCTTAATCCAGCACTGATTATAAGATTGGATCAGAATGGTTTGTGAATTGAATCTGTTTTAAGAAACCAATAAACTGTTTAATTTCGCTGACAACAACTCTAAATTTATTTTAAGTCTTGTTTTTATTAAATTTTAGGAATCTGAGTGTTTGTTATTTATTTAATGAAAGGAGTCTCGTTGTTATTCTCATCGAGAGGATTTAAACCCAAAATTTTGCCATGTGGTGTGGAACGGCATAGTTAATTTGTTTGGCCCTATCTCTTGAATAAACCCAACACCAGATATGATGCACGTGTGCATCTGCTAACCTTGCACATTTAAATTTACACTACACATACAAACAAAAGTATTGGACACAGTTGTGAAAAGGGCATTTAATTCAAAAAAGCTAATACATAGTTTGGCCGCCTTTAGCTCTATGAGAGTTAAAACCCTGGACATACTTTCTGACAACTAGGTATCTGCCGAAATTAGACTACATTCATCTTGTAAAGCAGCCGCCAGCATTTGGAAGGAGATTGTTCTGGTTGCAGCGTAATCCCGCTGTCCATTTCGTCCCACAGATGTTGGGTTGAGGTCCTCGCTCTGAACCGACCAGTCCAACTTTTCTACGTCATTTGTCCACATGTCCTGCATGATCTTGCTGTGTTATCTGGAGAGTTGTCGTGCCGATACCGACAGGGCACGTGTCAGTAGTAGTGCATAATTTTGTCCACTGCGTCAAAGTAAGTCACGAACTTCATGGTTTCAGGTACTACAACCAATAAACTAATTGTAAAACAGCTCCATACTTTACCATCAGATTGCCTCCGCTAAAACTTCATAATCGAGATGTACTTCGACAGGAATCGCTCTCTGGGAGATCTTTACACCCAAAATAACCATTGAAATGAAACATTGTGCAGTGGGATTCTTCCCGCTATATAGCACCTGCTAACTTTTTCGAGTCTGAAAATGTTCAGAACGAAACCAGTCGAAACGCTGTTTTGTATTGGTGACTGCTTATGCTCAGTCATTCCGTTAAACCCAAGCCCAGTCCCTACTGTTTGCTGGTTCGCGTAGGTAGCATTATTGGTAGAGTGGCTGTCTTCCACATAACGCATGGAAAAAATCCAAGTTCGAGACCCGAGAAACTCGGATTTTTTGTCCAGCAAATCGACCACAGAACAAACAATTTACAGACATATACGGCGCAATATGGCCTAAGTAAGTCGCTGATGCCCCTAAAAACCATACAACGCCTATTGATGGTTGATGTAGTGACGAATGGTTCTCTGCACTTTTAATCTAGCTCTGCGATGTCTTCCGAAGAAACCATGCTTGAGGCAAACTGTGCCCTTTTTATGCCTTGCCCAGTACGCTTTACGAGTTCCCGAGGCATTCATACCGGTCCCCCCCCCCCCCGTTAAGAACTTACTGTCATCTGCCACAATAGATTTTGGGAGGTTTCAAGCGCGTGAGTAGCATGGTTTTCTTTCCTACAAACAGGAAATTGATCTCAGAATACATGCACGCAATGTACACGGAGAAATATGGCCTTAGCGGCTAATGATTCTAAAACCCTACTACAACAACGAGCCGCAGTTGCGCCTACAGTAACCTACTGATGGTAGATTACTACTGGTCACTTCATAGCCATTCTGCATTGAAAGTCCAACTTACGACTCATACTGGATTGTTGTTGGTTCTACGGACCATATTTTGTTGTCTATGCAGCAATATTTTTGTTTGTATAGGCAAAACTCACATGATTTTTGTTAATGTCTGAACCGATAGGCATGTGTGGTATCTGGCACAGTAAATATACATGGAGAGGTTTCTGCATCGTTTTGGTCAGTGTATTTTATACAAATTTACTCCCTTATTTGTATATGGGAGTAGAATCTGTATAAAGTTATCCACCTAAAACTCAACCATTTTACCATACCACAGAATTTTATTAAAAACGAATAATTGAAGTAGATTTTACTTGAAACTTTACAGAATGTGCTGGTAGTGCCCACCTTGGTCCACTAGACATTAATTCATTTTAATATTTGTTTCATTTCTACAAAGAATACGTTCATTAGTAGGGCGGATGCAGTTCTCGTTGTTTTCTTGCAATCTTATTTGTATATTTATTACTCAATGGCATCGCAACGCAAAAACGATTTGCATGCAAGATCATACAATGTTGGGACAAACTCATATTTCTCACGCACTAAAAATACTCTACTGCTCTTCAAATATCACCAGTATCAGAGTGAAACTTTCTGCCACCCATTAAAATTCTCACATTTGACATTAGGTGCTCTGTTGCCTTGTTTACACACTGTTAATCAAAAGGATATCCGATGAATGTTTAATATTGCATACGCACTTTATTTTGTTGGTTTTGCCTTCCCTTTTGATTACTTGTTTTCTTAACATATGCATTCAGCATATGTTAAGAAAACTAGATCGAGGGAGGTTATGAAGACCCTTAAACAACTGTAGACTTTATATATTAGTTATTATGTTTAAATGGAGTATTTTCAATAGGCCTTTTTCTGTGTGGAGATTTCAGGCTCGCATTGAAGCTTCAACAGTAATTAAACTTAACCCAATGTGAAGGCTTGCTTTGTCTTTCTTGAGTAAGGAAAATAAATGTCGTAGAGGCATTATCCTTTATTTCTCGTCTCTCTAAATAAGAATTAAAAAATATGAAACTAGTTTCCTAACGATGTTCTTAATATTCTTGTTTCATCTGTGATAATGATGTGCGTATTTTTTTATGGATTTAAGCGTACGATAACAAAGGATTGCTGATTTGGGTTATTTGCTCGATCGATAGTCATTAAATTTTCAGTTCCTTTTTATTTTTGGTTTTCATAATTAGCCTAAACATGTTACTATTTCTCGCCTCCTGTGAAGCGCTAAATTCGATGCTTCTTCCGTAAGAAGAGGGGGAGAGGGAAAAAAAAGAGACAACGCGAAGAACGCTCACAGCTGCAATTTCAGCCCCTTGTCTTCGCAAGCTGCAGCTGCTCTCGTGGGGCAATCCGTACGCCATCAGCAGATGACTTTTAAAAGCCAAACAACTCTAGTGCTGTTGTCGCTACTGCTTCTGGGTCAACCGACTGCTTTCGGAGTCTTTATTTGCTTTAGGCGGAGAAAACTGTTCAGAATGTACTTTAGAACCTAAATATAATCGATCACATTTGTAGAAAGTAAGACGATCGTTCCTACGCATCCACGTTTCTTTCCACTGCTTTCTCCCACCCACCCTACGCGCATCTGGAATCTGTTGCTGTTGTAAACATGCCGTCGCCAGTTTGTGAGGATAAATTATTGACCAAGTCCATCGGTATTAAATGTCCGAAAGCTGCAGACTGAACACGAGGAACTAACGAAAATAGAGGACTTTATGCCTCTGGCAAACTCATTATTACCAGTGTTGCTAGGTGACAAGGATTTATTGGGAACGGAATAATATCAATTAACCTCTGCGACTGTTTATTTATTTATTTTTGTTGTTGTTTACCCTTCTCTTTCTTTGTATGTTATTGATCTTTAGATAGTATGCTTAAGGGATAAAATGAACAGCATATCCATGTAATGGTAATAGAACAATTTGTTTTACAGTCAAATAACGTGAAATTTCTTTACTGTACTGTATGTACGTGCAGTTTTGTCTACCCTCTCGATAGCATTAGCGTTTGCTGATGCTATCGAGGCAGCGTTACGTGGGTCGGAAAAATGCTAGCTGGGGGGGGGGGGGGAGATTCACTGACGAAAAGGTTAAAAGTAGCCGCAGGTAGAGGTGAAGGTGATTCTTGCACTACTTCTAGAAATGAGCAGCGCCCTGGAGCGAGGCATGTTGGGGGTTTCAGGGACTGATGGCAGTCATGAAACAAATAAATACATGGGCTGTGTTAGGCTAACTAAGAATAAGTGCATGTAAACTTTGATGTACACCAATGCTAGAAGTACAGTAAATAAATTTGAAGTGCTGGTCAAGACATCAAATGCGGACATTGTTAGTATATCAGAGACGTGGTGTTACACAGATATTAGGAGTGAAGAATTAGAATTTGGGGGAGTACAATGTGTACAGAAAGGATACATTGGATAGGAAGGCGGGAGGGGTTATGCTGTTAATTAAGAAAAACAAAATCTAAGGAAGTGCATCCAGTTGACATAGATGGACAGTGCAATGTTCAGTCAGTTTGGTGTGACATAAGCACTGGGAAAGCAAAAATAAGAGTAGGAGTGTGTTATAAGCCTAATGACTAATCAGTACAACGAACAATTGTGTAGAGAAATGGAGTGGGCTAATTAATTAGAATATCTTATAATGGGGGATTTTAACTTCCCAGATATTGACTGGAACTTGTGGATTGGTCACTCACACACTAGTAAGACTTTTGTGGATTTATTGGATGATTGTTTTCTGCAGCAGAATGTTCGTGAGGCAACCAGAGAGGGTAATATTCTTGATCTGGTTATCAGCAGTGATTTTTCGTACAGTATTAAGAATTTGCAGATAAAGGAACTACTAGGTGGCAGTGAACAGTGTACTGATGTGGGATTTACTTAAAGAGGTAATTACCATCGGGGGGGGTAAAGGGAAGGGTTTTTTGCTTCCGTAAAGGTGACTACAGTGGTCTCAGACGGTTTCTAAATTCTGTACAGTGGGACCAACTGATGATGTAACCAACATCAAATTCTAAGTGGGAAGCATTCAAGGAATTAATCGTGGAAGCTACTAGGCTTTTCATACCGATTATGAAATATTGTTCAAGTTTTAGGCCTAAATAGTGGTCAAATGAACATGTGACACTTGTGGCAGAGAAGAAAAATGCATGGGATACATAAATTATCAGGCGACACAGAAGCCTATGATAGATATAAGCTAGTCTGTAATCAAGTCACGAAGGAGGTTAGGCAATCGAAAGCAGATTACGAGAAATCTTTGGCAAAGTATGCTAAGAAAAACAGCAAGGATTTCGTTACTTAAATAAACTCTAAAAGGAAGGGATGAATCAGATTGGTCCACTTGATGGTTCGACTGTTGATGATCCTGCTCAGATAGCTAACAAACTGAATGAGTATTTTGCATTTATATACACATTAGTTACTAAGGGAGGAAAATGACAGAAGGTTATCAAACTGTAACAGGGTGCTTAATGATTTTGTAATAACAGAGCAAAGTGGAGGAGAAATTGTTGAGGTTAAACATAAAGGCTCGTTGGGTGGATGGGATCTATGCAGTTATATTAAAGGAGGCGGCAAAGGAACTAAGCAAACCCTTAGCCATAAAAAATGAGAGCATCCTTGGAATCAGGGTAAGTCCCCACTGACTGGAGATGTGCAAATGTATACCCAACTCACAAAGGGGGGATCGAAGGGTGACACGAGTAATTACAGACCAGTTAGTTTAACTTCTGTTCTGGGTAAAATAATGAGTCACTGGTTAAAGATGCATTGCAGGATCATGTAGACAAGAAGACTGCAGCAATAATTCAAACACAGCATGGGTTTGTTAAGGGAAAGTCTTGTCCCTTAAAAGTTTGTTAAGGGAAAGTCATAATATCCAATCAAATTTGTGAGACAAATTTTATTGGGATATTATGATGTGGTTACAAAGGTTTGGATGCAAAAAATAATTTTAATATCATATACTTTGATTTCAGGAAAGCTTTTAACACTGTTGCACATGGAAGACTACTGTACAAATTGTAGCAGAATGGTATTAAGGGTAAGTTGCTACAATGGATAAAAGGGTGGTTCAGTGGGAGAAGACAGGGTGGGTAATCAATGGACGCTGCTTTTCGTGGACTAATGTTATTAGTGGAGTCCCACAGGATTCGGTGTTGTTTTGTATATTTAATGATGATGGTATATCAGTCTTAGTGTCGAAGTTGGCAGAGTTGTTAATGTCATTAATGGGGGTGTGCTACTGCAACAGGGTCTAGAAAATCTGGGCTGAGAGGTGGAAACTGAAGTTTAACATTTACAAATGCAAAGTACTGCATATGGGTAGAAGTAACCCCAGAGGAACGTACCAATTGTTTGGTACCACACTTAGTGTGGTAAAAAATGAAAGACCTGGGAGTAATTATGCAGTCAGATATGAAGTTTTCTGAGCAATGCATACATGTTGCCAGAGTAGGTCATGGGGTTTTGTCAATGATATACATGAATTTTTATAGCAGGGAAAAGGTGAAGGTTATCCCTTTGTATAAGGCAATGATCCGGCCACGCCTTGTTAATTGCGTACAGGTCTGGAAGTCTCAATTTAGGAAGGATGTAGATTTGCTTGAGCATGTACAGAGAAGGGCAACAAGATTTGTGAGGGGAACGAAGGGGTCCTCTTACCAAGAGAGGCTTAAGTTCTGTAAATTGCAGCAGCTGGAGGCTAGGCACCTGTGAGGTGTATAAGGACCTGTATGGGCTGAGCACGCCGAATTCTGATGGGATTCTTCTGCTTGCTCAGATTACGAACGTAAGGTGGCATAAATTCAAATTAAGGAAAGATTGCTGTAGAATAGATGTGCGGAAATTTGCCTGTAGCCAGCGGGTGGTTAATTGCTGGAACAAACTTCCATTTGTCGTTGTGAAAGTTGATAGCTTAAGTAAATTCAAGGAGGAAATGGTTGTGCGAATTTTTTTTTTGTTTTTTTTTGCTGATTCTACAATACAATGTACACATTGTATTGTAGCATATGTACAACACAATATTTTATCAGAAGGTCATACGCTTACATGATATGCCTCTATTACTATCCCTTGTGAACAGCTTGTGCATCCGTGTTCTACCATTCGGTGGCGATGCTTTCGTGTACAGAATGTTCTCGAATTGCTAGAATTTATTGTGTAAATTAGTTTCATATGATAGGTTTAAGAAGTTGTAAGAAATTCTTAGGATTGCTTTTTTTTTTTTATTGGCTTGCTTTGCAGCCGCACGCTAACAACTTCTGCTCATTTGTAAGCTATAATGACGAAAGCGAAATTAATGAATTATGGATGTAACCCTCTGGCAATTCCAGTGAAAGGAATGCAGCCACCCGACAGTTGAATTTGACTGTTACTGAATACATCTTCATTATGGAATTCATATTCTAATAACCTTGATGGTAGTTGTTTGTATGCTTACCGTCTTGTTTTATTGAACAGTGAAATCAAACTCGGGGCTTCTTTTCAGTTCTTAAAGCGTATTTTAAACGTTTGGTGTCAAACCCACCCCAACATAGGGGAGAATTTTATTTATACGAGGTGTTGCAATAAAGTTCCTAGACTTGTGCAATAAAAAGAACAGAAAGTAAAAGAGCTCAAAAATGGTTTTATTTTTATTCAAAGTAATCACAACGTGATTGAATGCACTTATTACGTTCTAAAAGTTTATGAAGGGTCAACGAAAGCGTCCAGCTCGGCGGTTAAATTTTTGTTTTGTGCTCAACGTCCTGAAATCTTTCCTTTAAGGATAGTTTTCACTTTGGGAAAGAGGAAAAAGACCGTGTTGGTAGGGTAGTTGATTTGTACAATAATTTTTTTTATTATAAATGCGTTCAAAGTGGCGAATGGGCTTGGGAATTTGTGTCAACTAGAACCAGCTGTCTTTCTCTCGAAATTGCGACCTCAACCAGGAAATGCACTTTAACAGTCTTTTGAAGCACATGTACGTAGAATGCAGTATTGATTCTCTCTAGGTAGATTCCTTGTGGGGTACCCTATTTGTCGAAAAGCTTGGTCTGCATAGTCTTAATCCTGGACTTCTAAAGAAAACATTTTGGGCCTTGGTGATTTCAAGTACACTTGCATTCTCAACCGCTTCGTCTCTGGCGCGTACTGAAACACCCGACATATCTACAGCAAGAATACGGTCGAGGAAATTAGGACTGCCTTGATAAGTGTGGATTAAGTTTGTACGTGATGACCCATCATTGCTTGTGCTCATTCGTGAGGCTGTGCAGCAGAAATTTTCAGACCTTTCTTATTCATATCCATCTCGTCAGCCATCATTCGGAGCGTCAAAGTACAATCTCGTGCCACAATTTGCGAACTTTTTTCAACGCGGGGCTCATTTCTTGCGTCATTGCAAACATCCTGATGTCAGTCTTTGAACCGCTTATCATTCAAACTTGAACGGTACGACTTGACGTTTCATCAACATACGCAGATTTTAGCGGTTTGCAAATTGTTCCGGTTTAAAAAAAAATTGTAATATCTTTATTGCAATCAGCGAAAACAAGTAAATTTTACATGTATGCCTGATGCAAATCCCATAACAGCAAAAATGCTAGGGGTTTAATATAGAAACGAACTAAAACTGTAAAAACAAAAAAAAATTAAGGTGTAAACACATGAAAACAGAATTTTTTTTTTACAATATCAACAAATCAATCAAGGAAAAATAGTGACAGTCACTCGGTTGAAGATGAACTCCCTGATGATACGTCTTCTGTAGGCCTTGTCCTCAATGAATTTCTTGTAATCAGCATCCATATCTTGGACGTTTTGGAACATCTCCATTAGCAGGAATCTGTCGCTCTTCCTGAGCCTCCACTCCACGGACTGTAAAGAAGGTAGGGCCCTTAAGGGTCTCAAAGGGATTCTCCAACTACAAATCTACCAAAAACTTGGCGTGTTGATTTCACCCGCTATCATTTTAATGGTGACAAGTAAGCGGAGGGTGAAGATCCGTTCTGAGACTTTTCTGTAGTTTAGAAGTTTGGTCATTTTTGAAGTATGTGTGAGGGGGTGGAAGCTTGTGCTTGAAGAGCACCCGCCAAAGAAGCCAGTACTCATCAGATGAGGTGGTTTTTGCTGCCGACGCCTAGATTTCAGATCCGTAGGTAATGACTGGTTGAAGAAACCGTTTCTTTCTTAGCCCGTGACTACTAAATACGATAAATATTTGTATTGCCGATTTATTGTAAACTCTGACTTAGTTGTCGTGCCGGACTATAAACAGAAAACTTATTTTTTTTAATTACTCTCAAGTCTTTTCTTTCTACATGTTCTTCGAAAGTGTGCGAATTACCGTTCAACCAAACATCACCTCTCTTTCTTAACAAAGCAAATTTATAACTATAAATTGAATAAAATTTTACCATCAATCAGACTCCCTCCCGCAAACATCTACGACAAATCGAAGTACCGTTGACAATCTCACCACGAAATACCAACTAACAGCCTCCTCCTTCACACACACCTTATAAATCCTCCGATCAACCACAGCGCGCGTTTCTTCGACAGCGTCATGCAAATGATCTAAAACTAGCGCCGCCGCCACCACCAACTAATACATTTTTTTCTTCTTTCACTAGCTTACCCATAATCAGGAGCGGGAGTGCAGTAGCACACGCTCTTTGAGTAGACTGGGGTTCAAGCCCCTGACTGCTGAATACGGTCGATCTGCCAACCCGCACTAGACCAGCGTGGCAGATTATGGTCCATTTTCCCTCAGCATGAATTGTTGAGGAGGCTTCCATCCTGCAGTGGGTTGATAATGGCTGCACTTTACCTTTACCCCATGATTCCTACTCCCACAACAACACTTCAATGTTACCAATGCAGCTATCTCGCTGAAAGCAAGGCGTTACGACATACAGGTGAGCGCATTGATGATCATCATTTCTACTACTTTACAATCATTTATAATATTCTAAACCTTACCACCATCTTTCAAGTAAACTTCCACGTTTTATGCCATTTAAGCAGATAAACCCATACTTTCTAGCTCTGAAAACGCTCGAACAACATCTCTCCTCATTATCCAATGAAAAATCATAACGAATTTCGCGAATTCTCAACCCCATTACCACAGCCACAAATTTCCAAAAAGAGAAACATCTTAAATTAAGATATGCAGATTCCCATATCTAACACAATGCAAAGACGCACAGACAACATTAACCCAAGGGATCAGCAACCTTTCAAAGGATGCGCAGCTCATTCCAACGGAAAAAAAAATAACTTTCTATTTACAGCTAGCTTATAATTCTAACTTCGACCACATAACATTAGTTGTAATGCTTAATTGCAAGCAGCCTTCCACAATCGTATAATGAAGAATAATTAAATATATATATATTGGTTACACTCCAGAACATCGGTACCACTTTGCGAGCGTAGTTTCTTTTGCTTGAATCCGTCCCGAATTACTGCCATAACTAACCTAACCATTCTTCACTTGCCAAAAATTAAACTCCATTAAAAAAAACCCACACTTCTTTTCCTTCAATCCATCCCGAATTAAAACTGAACTACGCGGTTTTTGTACCCATACTCTTGAGTATAACCAAATTATTTGTCAAGTTAATATAAAAAATCGTGTTCCAGTTCTTTATTACTACTCCATATTTTCATTTGTGTTTTCGCGAATATCTTTCATCAGTGTGCAAGTAAATTTGATTTCCACTTGACTCGCCCGCACATTTCAAGACAACTACAAATTCTTCTAAAATCTCCCCCCCCTCCCCACCGCAAAATTGCAAAACAAATCTACTCTTTACCTCGTCCCTTCTACACAACGTTCATAAAAACACCAAATACTAAAAAACAACTAACGCATTGCTTACCAATATGTACAAAAACATTCGCCAATTACAAATATTTTTTAAAAATTTCACTTCATTACATGTCTGTAGGTTTGATTCAGATTGTTATGAAACAAATATCCTTTCAGCATATATCTTTTATTGCTGTCTACACTTTCATGAATGACACCTGCAGTAGGTCTGTAAAATGCCTACTTTGTCTTAATAACATTTCATCCAAATTGATAGCGAAGTAAATATCTATTTTTTTTTTTTCTACAACAAACAACATCAACAAATGTGAGCATTATGTTGTTCATTCGAAAATCCACATTCTCAGACCAGCCACACATTAATTACAGATCAGAAACTTCATTTATATACAATAGTTTATTTATTTCTATAGCACTGCTGACACAGAACACTTCTGTGACGTAACAACAAGATTAACAAATAACATTTTTTTTTTAGTAAGTGGACTTCACCAGTTTTTAGGCAAATATGAGGCTAGGTATGATTATTATCACAACTTAGAATCCTTCTGAAATTAATTTTAACTTGATGTCGAGGTAGCTTCCAAAACCGCTGTTTTAATACTATTTAACCAATATACCAGTCACTAATAAAATAGCAGTGGCTTCCAAAATATGCTTTTTAAACACCAATTCTAATTTCTCAAAAATTATACTATATTGTTTGAGGCCATTCAATTCACAACAGTTAATTGAAATTTTTTTTTTTATAATTAAAGAAACATTTCATTGCTTGCTGATCACTTTCTTCAATGACAATTAAACAACTTGTTGTTAACATGGAATATGTTTTACAGATTCACTGGGTGTCTATTTAAAATAATACCTGCATTACATTTTTTTTGTTAATTGTAACATTTGCCAAATTCTCTGATCATTTAATTATATAAAAAAATTTTTTTTTTAATTGAACATACGATTCTTTAAATACTTCACAAAAAGTTAAAATAATCCACGAAATTTTAATTGCTTTTCATAAATAGGACAAAACGTTAACACGGCGTAAATCTACACGAAAATACTTTTAGCCATTCGAAATGTTAATTTCTTTTTTAATCTTTTGGCTTTTCAAACAATGTAAATATTTCAAATGTTAATTTCTTTTTTAATCTTTTGGCTTTCCAAACAATGTCTAAATATTTCAAATGTTAATTTCTTTTTTTAATCTTTTGGCTTTCCAAACAATGTCTAAATATTTCAAATGTTAATTTCTTTTTTTAATCTTTTGGCTTTCCAAACAATGTCTAAATATTTCAAATGTTAATTTCTTTTTTTAATCTTTTGGCTTTCCAAACAATGTCTAAATATTTCAAATGTTAATTTCTTTTTTTAATCTTTTGGCTTTCCAAACAATGTCTAAATATTTCAAATGTTAATTTCTTTTTAATCTTTTGATTTTCGAAAATTCCTGTACAATCTTTCCGAAAAATCGTTTTACGCGTTAATCATTAAAAAATATAATTAAGGATGAGTAACGTCTACAGAAAAGGCTCATTTTCTTAAAATTTTATTTAAAAAGGAATTGCCAAATGTCCATGTTTACAAAACAAACAAAAAATTCGAATTGCACAATGCACTCAGTGTATTTGATATTCATCATATAATAAGAAATTTACTCTTTTTTTTTTTTTTTTTTTTTCCTAAAGAAAAGCTAAGAATTTTTCAACCCATCTCACGAATAGCTCAAACTCACTCAAATTCGATCGTTGTTCATCTGCCCTTAAAATGAAAAACAACGTCACCCATGAATGTGTTGATAAGATTGTGAATGGATGGAGATTTATTTACTTCCTAAGAAAATCTATTAGTTTATTACATTGAAAACACCACTGACAAAGATAGTCAAACCCACACATAAACGCTTAATAAAAGAAATACAAATCTAATAAATTGAATTGAGGATTCGAATAAAAAAAAAGGGTTAAAAATAGCCTTAACGACTGAACATCGTATTTCACGCTTACATAAAAAACAAAATAGTCCACAGATAGACGAAAGACTTTTAGAGTTTTGGTAGACATCTTGACAAAGGTAAAATGCTAAACAGTAATTTTTACAATAAGAGCAAGATAGACACACGGATTTGCATTTTAGAAAAAATTTTGATAGTCAGCATTTCTATTAAGGAATTAAAATAGTAATCTTATTTTAACACAGTCTTATAGTACATGTTAGTGGAATTTATAAAAATATCTAATTAGCAGAGGGACAGACATTGTGATCAAGCATCAGAAATAAATTATAGAGAAAATTTTACGAGGAATTTATCTGAATTCTCTCTCTCCAAAAACATGTCACCTCTTTCTTCCTAATTGAACACTGTGTTCTAGGAAGTGTTAACTTTATTCCTTAGACTACAAAACAGCGTACAACAACTATGATATAAACATTAACAAAACAACCTGTTTCTCACAAACATCCCTTTCAATAAGTCTCTCTCTGCAGATACTGACGTTTACAGTGTTTAATTCAGAGTAGTTGAATTCGTTTCGTTGTTTGGGATTACGACTCTTCAAAGAACGCCAATATTTACAAACAGGATGGCAAAGTACAGTAATATTGACGGAACACCGAGGAAACAGATTTAAATTTACATAAGTCTAAAACAATTTCCCATCTAAAGCGTTAACAAAATATCTTCTATAATAAAAAAAAAAAAGGTCCTCCACCAATCAGCCAAATTATTCTTAATGATTTTCTGAATCAATCTGTCATCGACAAAAGAGGATTCGAATAAAACTAGTATTTTTTCCCTTATTTTTTTTTCATATTTAATCTGGAATGTATATGCAAGCAACTGTACAGGAGAAAGACAATGTTAATATACAGATGTCCTATACTGAAATTCCCCGAAATAATTTAAGCGCCTTTGTATGGTTAAAATACTGAGTGTTGTTTTTTTTTTTTTTTTTTATTTCTGTGAAAACATTGGATTATTCAGCCAAATGACTACTCAGTACTACACATTTAAGAAACATAAATAACTGCATGGAGATATTTTGAGGACTGTACGGAGAAAAAACGACTGGGTGGTCACTTCATCCACAGCAGAACACAAAGAATCGCTTGGAGGTCGAAAATTCTACACGAGATTTTAAACAGTTAATCACAAAAAGCTTCTCTACAGCGGTAAATTTTAATACATCACTATCATATGCTGCATTTCAATAACTGCAAGGACATCACACACCCTGGAAGATCCAGGCTGTAACAGCCAAGTGCAAACCAACCAATCACAACGTCATCGTCACCACAAAGGACACGACATTAGTCCCAAAAGTGACCACCAACCGGACTAGACTCATTGAACGGACCCTCTACATTTTAAGTGACAATTGGACGGGACATCCGTCCCAAGTGCGACCACACTCAGACCATAACTAGGACAAACTGGAAGATGGGACACCGTTCCCATGATTGACATTTCTTAGACTGGACTGGACTCACCGAACGGGAACTCCTAAGAAGACTAGTGACAGCTTTGCTGTGCAAGGCCATCTTGGCTCTCAGAACCATTCTCCTTTGCATGGTCCTTTCTTCGCCTTTCCTCCTAGCGAGTGGAGCCGACGGTCTCTTAACTCCCCCCCCCGCTGATCCCTCCTTTCTTCTGGTTGGGGCATGGGCCTGCCCCACTGACACATTGGGATCGTCTCTCTGTTGACCCCACATTTCTGTCTGTTTTCCCCCAGCCTTTAGTCTCCCCCCCCCGCTCTCTCTTAAAAATTTTCATGACTAGGGTTCAAACCAACCCCTAGTAATTGTGCCTCACACTCAGAAATTTAATCAACACAATTTTTAATTACCTCGGCTAACCCTATTTCTTCTCCCCCCCTCCCCTTTTTCCTCCTAGGTCCTTGCCACTGAAATCTCAGGAAATTAGGTGGAAGGACCTGCCAGAGTAAATAACTATAATACTGGTGTACCTGGTCTGCCTCCACGGAGCAGAGCGTGGACAACGTTGGGTCTCATTAGGAGCCCAACGGCTAAATGACCAGAGGAACAACAGTACACGACACTACACTTTTAAACCTCTGGCATTGACAGTGTTCTGTTTCACACCCACAATGTATACTATGCGGAGATGGAAGAAACCCCTGGTGCCGTTTGACACTAAACACACTCTACACTCCACTCTATCATATGCTGCATAATTCTGTAAGACATTGAAAGAAGAAATTTAGGAAACTTTCCCAGTATCCCCATTCCAACCACGAATACAATTCAAAATTAAGTAACCAAACTGAGATTGGCGCACTATAGCCTTAGTTGCTGATGCGCCATAAAAATCCTAATAACCAACCAACCAAACTGAGAACCAAAGATATATTATTTCCCAGTAAACAAAAGTGAAAGAAGGGCAATAAGCATTATGCAGCAAAACTAAAGAACTAGGAAAACCCATTCAACAACATTCTCTGCACTTCCAGTGGGCAGTTTTAACAATATCACTGTATGATTGTCGTGTCTCATTGCTTTCTACGATCATAACTGATCAATGTGTCATCTAACGACAGCTACTGCACGTTAAACTTTACGTGACAGACTTCCAATTTTCTTTAACCATTTCAATAACTTAACCTTATCTATGCTTAATTAAAAAACTAAGTCACTAATTATCCCGTTTTAGATAACCTAATAATGGACTAAACAAAATGAATCAATGTACAACACACTGGAACCAGTCACATAATTGATTTCCGATAGTGGTCAATAACGATGCTTTGATTGAAACAGTCATGAGCAACAGAGAAGAACACAATACAATGAAAATTACCAACCTACCGTAAGAAATTAGGGGCCAGTTGCTGATAGTTTCCTTAAAATCACTTTACCCTTGCCAATCATATTAATAAATAAAATGAAGTATAATAAGTAATGAAAGTAAATAGCCACTACTTTTGCTTAAAATAGGCATTGCTTAATGTATTTCTGCAGTCGCACTATTGCAAGCAGCACATAGTCATCTCTTCGTACAGTCCTCAAAAAAATCACCCCATACTTAAGTCGGAAACTTTTATTAACTCAACGATTATGGAAGATATAAGAAGTAACATAAAACAGATTTTACGTATGAAGATTATCTTTAAAATTAATATAATAGATATTACAATTTAATTCGAAAAGCACAGCTTTAAACTACCGATCATTAATGTAAATCCCCGTATTACTTTATATCATACTAAAATAATTAAAGGCACAAAATATTTCTTTCATTACGAATACGCGATATAACTCTAATTTTGATATTCTTTATGTATTTCTTATTTTTGATATGGGTCCATAACTACTATCTTACATTTCTGATGTCAATTATTTCAATTGCATTAGTGTAATCTGCGCAGATACCGTACATTATTGTACTGTATTTACGCAGGAGTCCACAGACAAAGATAGTCCTATTTTCTTGAAAATTACGTTCTAAGATTCTATAAGCAGTAATTAACGAAATCCTACAGTACCCGAACTCTTTCCTTCCACACAGATTACCTAGTTATGTACAGAAAGTTTGCGATTAAACTTAACCAATTTAGAAGGAAGCGAAGTGAAAAAAAAAAACCCAGCGCACCTCTGCTTTAGAAAATAAATAGGGTCATAAATGCATCTATAAATAGCAATTTACATCTCTCAATAATCATAAATCTTTCTTCCATTCTATATTAAAATATTACAACCTAATATGCGATAGAATTGAATTCCTAACACTTTTACAAATATGACGTCCCATTCGAAAGCTGGTTCATCTGATTTCCAAGGCTCTGTATTTCCCTTAAACAGTTCACTTTGGAGACCATCCCTTTTTTTTCATTGTTGTGAACGTAAGGCAGTATACAACACGCTATCAGATTGAACAGCTAAGGCAAATGCACTTTAAAACGAAATTTTCAAAAATGATCGAGAGCGATCCATTTAAGATTCGCCGTTTTCTAGCTAATAGTGAGACTAATCTAAAGAAAGGAAGCCCCTAATATGCTAACCGTATCGCTCAGAAAAATTTTAAAATTCGAATCGTTGCGCTTTTGATAACAATACGCTGATGCATCAGAAAAAGAAAATCAAAGAAAAAATTAGGCATGTCAGATTATGGCACGAGCAATACCACTTTTCTGTCCACTAGAAATTGAAGTCTAACTCCTTCAACCTTCTTCTAGAGGTGTGCTTCCTCGCCAAATCCTTACCGACGTTTGAACGATTACAAAACTACTTTACCATTCCTCATTAATCGGTAAATAAGATGAGGACAACTGAACATCACTCACAGCTGCTTCTACTCCACGTCTAAATTATTGCTAGATGCTGTTGGTCCGAAGTTCCACAGAAAGCAAAATCTTTGGCTTCATGCAAAACAGTCATCAGCCAGGCTGTCCGGTAGAAGTTAGCGATGTTCTGTTAGTTGTCAGTTCGTCCGATGGTGGGTCACTAGTTGTGGAGTCCACTGAGTATACCCTGAAGATTTCTTCATTTCCTTTTCGCACTGCAAGAGAACAAAAAAAGTCCTTTAACTAAAAGTGAAACACGTTAAACTTACTAAAGAAAATAATCAATTCTTAATTCAGATAGTAATGGCAATAGATACAGCAACACCCCATTAATATGAACTCCAAAGAACATATTCTAACTCTTGTAGTACGAGGTTATTCTCACGGATTTCTGTTCTTTTATACAAAGCGGTGGAGAATTCAATCCACGCTGCTGATGGAAATAAACAGGTAGCGTCAAATATTTACAGTTCATAAACACTTACAGAAAGATTCCAGTTGCATTCAAATAATTTTTGTTGTGTGTTTTCTCAACGGTGACACAAGCCTTACTAAATAATTCTAGTGTTTTTACCATCTACTTTGCCTAACATGGCGATGTATTTTCGAGAATTTCACTGCACTATATGCATCTTAAAATGTTAATCTGAAAGAAGCTCTTCCACCTTCTTTTCAAAGTCATTCCTAACAAAAACAGTCCATGACCGGAGACGTTTCCATGCAATTGTAATGTTTATAGCGTCTCACTTGCACATAGATCTAGAGTCATCAGAATTTTCCTGTTCAGCGATGCCATAATTTCTGGCCAATTTACGACGTAAAGATTGAAAAAAAATTTTGGCTGCAAGCCAAGCAGCTGTATTCGCTTCATAATCACGAGGGAGATCCTCCCCCCCCCCCCCACACAGACACAATTTTACCAAATCATCTGAGTGATTTGGCCTGGCTTGGCTTTGCTCCAAGAACTTTTCCACGTGATCACTAAATGCTGAAGCATTCTATTAACTCGTCTAAAAAATATTGCTGCGATATACACTGACCATACACATCAAAGAATTGCGCTCCAAAGTGAAATTTTCTATCTTACAACTGCGCCATTTTTCTTTAATTATCATTAATATAGACCTGTCTCTAAAATAATAAAAAAATTTCTTTTCAGAACACTTACTATCTAGTTGAAAAATATAAACTAATAACAATAACCCAACTGCATCTTTGTTTCCTTTGGTTACTTTCCAAAGTGCTGAGTAGGCCTAACACTATTTAATTTCGTTCATTAGAAGACCACTATATTCAGTCAACTCTGACTACTGGTCACTACTCCAACTCGAAAGGGCTGTGCTTAGGTATGGTCAGTTTAGTTTTATCTTATATCCAGACGTTTTTCTTTGAAAATTTCAAGGGGGGAAAAAAAATCAGCGATGGATTTTACACACAGATATGAAGTACACAGACTAGTTCTGGAAAATCTAAAATATTCTACTGCTCGTACTAAAAAATAGTACCGGTGTTGTTCGATCATATCCTTTTAGTGCGTGCTCACGGTCCAATTTTGCACATTGTGATTTGCAATTTTGCATTTTGTATATGCAAAATTTTGCATACTGTGCCGACTGAAAAACTGTCGTCCATAAGTTTCTCTTTAAATGTTGTCCTCTACCACAATCACCCTTTAAAGAGAAAATTATTAATGCAACTACTGTTTAGAGGGATCGAGGTATTAGATGCAAATATCAACAGCAGCCAACTATAGAGGAGAGAAATTGAATACGCAGTTTAATGTCACTAGCGTCCCTCCTCTCTTTCACTCTATACATTTCTTCGACCAACTGTTACTTCATGAAAAGAGGTGGAATAGTTAGAGAATGATTTTGGTCTGCCTGTATAATTTCTCTCGACTACATTTAAGATCACTGTTAAATTTTCCCTTCAACCTGCAACAAATCTATGGTCCCAGATGGAGCAACAGAACCAGGCCAGACGTAACCGAATGCAGTAGTACGCGTTCTTTGAGTGGACCAGGGTTCAAGCTCGTGACTGCTAAATACGATTAACATTCGTATTGATTGATTTATTGTAAACTCCACTGACCTGGTGGTTGTGCTGGAGTAGAAACAAGAACACTAGACTTAATTAAAAAATCTTTTTTTTTTATGCTGGCACGTGCAAAAGGAGTTTAAAACCAATCATTTAGACAACGTGAACTGTATCTAGGGGTCACGCAGGTTTGAACAATAGTCCACTCAAACGAGTGAGTTAATGCACTCTTGTTTAACCACTCAACTACATCGGGTTAACAAAAGCATAACTAAAAAAAACACGAAGAAGTATACCACTCAGTATACAAAGTATAATTCACTATTGTCTTATAAAGTTCTCATAATGATGCCAAGAAAGCGAACTTACTCTATCGTTTCCTGTTCAGTTAAACTCCGTGTATGTTCTTTGTGAAGCCATACTGGGCCTTAGACACCACTACAGCTTCTTTGATGAATCTGAGTACATATCTCGTCCGAAAATGAAGGAATTCTTAAGGACTCTTCAGAACACTAATTTGTCGATTTATACTGCACATCAGCAAAATCATCCCCACCTCCTCAACGAGTTATTCCGGATTTTTCATTTCTTAACATAACTTACGTAGGATCCTCGAACGCGCACACACAGACCTAACGTAGCCGAATGGTCAGAAACAAGAGTGCTGTAGCATATGCTCTTTGAGTGGACCATGGTTCAAACTCGTAACTGGTGAATACTATTATCGATTGTATTCATGATTTATTGTAAACTCCTCTGACTGGTGGTCGTGCCCGAGTATAAAGTGAACTTTTAGAGAAGTAACAGACAACAAAACTGTAAGAAGTAACATATCATAGTAACTGGCGCACTATGATTAAATTAGTTTATGGGCCAAATCCCCCCCCCCATCCAAAAAAAAACAGCTCCTGTGGTGATTGGTGGGGCACCTTGCTTTACACACCATGGATCCAGCCCTGTAGGAATTTTTCTACGCATGAACAAGTTGAAATCGATATTAAGGGTTCCGCGGAGGACCCGAAATCTTTCTTCGGACTAAATGAGGACAGGAGATTGTACGTACCTTTCTATTTGCATACGCTTTGAGTCATAAACGGTAAAGTCTGATTTGTTGGAAGGGAAGAGGTTAAAGATAACTTGTATTACTGACTAAACTAGTTGTTAAAGCTTTCTGGGTTGGGTATTTCAACGGCAAAATAAATTTCAGAATTGCGTGCCTTTTCAGCTTATAGTTCTCGCATAAACAGCCGTTTCTTTCTTTATTCCGCTGACAATGCAGACTCCGTTTACACGGACAATTGAAGAGAATTTTTCATGCGCAGAATCTCTGTTTCAAATGCTTGTGTGCAGTCTCCATACTCCACTGAAGAAGAAAAAAAATTTGCAGTTGTGCGCTCAAGAGCAGTCTTGCAGATGATTTTCCTGCAAAATAGTACGCTTGATTTTCTTCGTTATCATAATTAATTTACCGGTATGAACTTTTCTCAGCTGAATATCGTTGAAGAAACTTTGACATTTTACTTGACTTTCCAAGGAAAAAAGTTCTTCGAAGAAACGGAAATAGAAAGAATAAACGAAAAAGGGTTTATTGGGAGAGTTTCTTCTCTGAAAAGAAACAGCGTCTACCCTCCCTCACACACACACACAGAGAAGAATGTTCCGGAAATCGGCATTTATGGACTCTTCATACGCGAATTCAGTATTTTAACTGATTAAAAAAAAGCGGCCAATTACAGATGGCAAGGTCAAAAGAACAAGCACGAAGCTGTCTATAACCAAAGCGAGCGACCTCAATTAGCTGTTAATGTCAATGGACATGAAGCATGTTTGTAAAGGACAGAATCTTTAATTAATGCAGCGTTCCCCTTTTCTTGAGCTTAGAGTTTTTTTTCCAGAGGTGGAACCATTATTAGATAATGAAGACTTCAAATATATACGGGATTAATGGCTGTATAAGATTGGCGCAATACCTCTCCCCTCAATAGATAAACAGGAAGTAAAGTGAAGAGTATAAACTTTGGGGTTAAACTGATTCCAAGTACCTAGGAGAAATAAGTCGGAATAGGTTACCTCTCCTACCACTTTTGCACGTAGAGAATGATCTCAAGGCCAGAATTTAACGATATACTGGTGGATATGTATAACTGAAGTTTTTTTAACTGCTAGACTAGTCGATGGAAGAAGGTCATTGACAGAAATAGATCAGTAGATTAGAAAAATTAGTCTCCGTATAAAGAGTCACAGTTAGCAGCTAGAATGGAAATTAGCAGCCCAACGTACTCCCAAGATCTGTAACTTTTCTTTAAAATGTCGAGAGAATTGCTTGTCCACTAAATTTGTTCGTAATGAGTGATATAAGCCAGAAGGTCCATGGTGAAATCTGTACGACCGATCATAACCCTGGCCATGATTATTCCGGCTGTAATGGGTGATACTGCTATAATTTTTTCTGCATGATCTTTATATAAATAAAGAAGTTACTTAATCAGAGTGAACCTTCTTGTTAATGAATTTTTTTTTATTACTTTACTTTAAAGAAATGTTTGTCTTATTTGGGAAAATATCTACATAATAGGAAAAATGCCAGTAGAAGAAGAGTGTAAACAGGAAATTTTGTTTCCTCTTTAATTCGAGAACACACATTCAAAAAATGGCGAAATACCTTAATATCAAGAAAGGATAAGTATCTAATTCTTCCTGAATATTACATAATTAGTGTTAAAAAATCATGATTTTTTTTAAACGGGATGGTTCGAGAATAATTACCGTGTAATTTGCAGCATGTCTTTGTATGAAGTTACAATAAAACCATCACAAAGTAAGGATGGACACCCGTAAGTTGTCGTGGACAGTCTAATAACAATGCCATTAAGTTTACGGGCATTTGGCAGTCTTTAGATGTTCTAAAAATAACAAAAGGTTTCAGATTTACCAATAACTCGCTTACAACTGTTACTCCTTAAGCCAAATTCCGAGTTCACTCAACGTTGTTGTTCTTGGGTTTTAGGAGCATAAGCAGCTAAGGCCCTATTGCTCTGTGTATATTGTCTGTAAATTGCATTCTGAGGTTGTTTTTCTGTTTGCTAGACGAAAAACCCGAGTTCCGGGATAAAAAACATGTTACGCTCGACTGAGACCGACTAACTCAGCCACGTTGTGAAAAAGGCCCATAAAAATTCCTCCTGCCATCGATGGGACTCGAGCTCAGGTCTTTTCCATCCAGTGTGAGCAGGACGGCGATCCTACTAACTGTACTACCATGAGGGCAGTTCGCTCCATGAGGAAGTCCCTCAGTTCAGTACCGATAATGTCAGCCAGATTCGAAACGATATTTGTCGCTAGGGTTTGTCAAATGTGACGTGACGATCTTGAGAAAATAAATCTGCTTTGCCCTTCTTGTCAACATGATCATCATTATTTAAAATGTTATCTTTTTATCAGTGCTTTGATTATTAATATCTGAATATAATGAAAGGTAAACTGAGATGGCTAAAATTTGTTTAAAGTATAAAAATGACTGCATTTTTATAATTTCGTTTTCGCAGCACCTTTCTTGCCATATTAAGGAAATTTTACGTAACTTGTTAACTAAGATTTAATACCGCATATATTTCCTAGCGCTTAAATTAAAAATCCCTCGTGTCCAGAAGTGAAGTTTGAATTTGGTTTTTCCGGTGCAGAGAATTCGAGTAAATATGTAAAAATAAAAAAATAAGCTCGGAGATTCCGAGAATTTAGCTAAAACATTTTTAGAAAAAGTATTAGTCTACTATTATCCAATTAATTAAACCATGTCTACCCTGAGTTTAAGAAGGCCAGTCAACTTGTTCACCTGGAATGGGTAATTTATCATTTACCTCATTATCGGTGAACAGCTGAAACTTAAACTCTTTCCATCGAGTTGTGTGATAGAAGATGTCTCTGTGCATAGAAATTCTTTTTTAGTCTCTAGGGGCTATAGAAGAATGTTAGTAAAAGTCAGGGAGTTATCCGAACTGTTTCTGGGGGATTCAGTTTAATTTAGTTAAAACTGTTTCTCCGAATTCGCTCGTAAAAATGTCCCAAGAATGCCATTGGGCATTTTCACAAAAAGGATTTAGGAATGATAAATATGTGGAATTCGCCATTCAGTTTGCTAATCAAATTAGTGTTCCTTCTGTCGTTCAAATTATTCCACCTTATTCAATTTGGGAATAACGTACAAAGTGCAGTTGATTACTAACTCAAAGGATGACAAATGTCCTTTAAGCAAAACAGATGTGCTCGTTATTTTTAATTTAAGATAACTAATGAACACCCTTTTGAGACAGTAAGAGAAAATTTCAGTGATCGGAGTTTCTATTCATCCTAAGCAGCTCTCACTTCCTTCCAATGGATAATTTCTTCTTACTTTCTTGACACCGTAAATAATGGCAAGAAAAAAGTAGAGGCTGAATAAATTAACTTCTGTTGTATTCTTTTGGTATGCATAATTTCATTTGTTTGGTCTGGTTGCCGCATACCTGGATACAAAGTGAAGAGATACTAGAGAAAAATCAGAATAAAATGCTTTTATATTTGTGCTTAAACATCAGAAAAGATCTTATACATATTCATGCACTCGGCATACTTATATTTTTCAAATATATTAATGAAAAAATAATTTTAATACGCTCTTGTCTCTAATTAATTTTATTCTGCTTATTTCAAAAACTCACTCGCGATGCTATTTATAAGCAAAACCCAATTATTTGCTTCTTCAAACATTAGAGCTGCACTAATAATTAAAAGCTATTAGTATTCCGAGCGGTTATATAAAAAGTGTAGAAGTTAATGCATGCCACTTGTTCGAATTCATTCTTTTCTCTATATTTTTCACACTGTTCTGGTCCTAAGTGGCCATGCTGAAAACATGGCCACTTAGGACCAGTAAAACTGGTTTATACATTGTATAAACAATGTATTTTCATTTTCTTGAAGCTCTGGACAAAGAGATATTTGGATCATATTTTAAGCAAGAAAAGGGTTAATATCTCCCACACAAACCTGCCAAATACACTGTTCACTCCGAACCTTTCAACAGTAACAAATCTGGCAGCAACAAAAGCCTTTTTGATGGCATCGGCGTTTTTGTTCTCGACATGCTCTGTAAACACTTCTACAACGTTTAAAGGAGATATGCTAATATTCCTTACATCACTGCATTTGAACATGATCATCCACGTGTATATGCTCACATACTCAGGGTAGGCCGAGCATGCGCACAGTTTGGACTTGAATTTAAATCCAAGTCTGCGATGATTGTGTTTTCTCTCAGATCAATGCCTACCCAAATCCAGCCTATGTTCTCTGGGACCTCAGTCCTCATGGTAAACAGTCACACATATTTGGGTCAACATTCGATTAGCATATTGCTAACCCGAGTCTTATCCATACTCTGGTTGGAGATGCAACTTCATCTCTCTGTTCGTAATATCGCGGGAATTAAAAAATACAGTATTATGCGCTTTTGAGATATGGATATCGGCAGGACAGTTAAGTGAATTTATACAACTGAGATTTGGATGCTGAAGTGGTTAAGCTATGAACACCCTCTGCCGTCCCAGCTTCGAACCAGTGACATGGTCTGGTCACTTCAAGTACTACGTCTCTTAACTCTACAGATACTTTTCTTTAATGCAGATGAAAAATTGCAGATTTAAAGGAATCGCGAATCATACTGCTGATTAAAAAAGTAATGGAAGTCCAGTCAGAAAGGATTGCAAACACTCCTATATCCCCCTTGACGGTATAGCGGTATCGCCATTTGGGGAAGTCTAGGTTCCACTCCCATCGGAGAGTGGAGGAATTTTTAAGGACCTCTCTAACAGAAACTGTAGTTGGCCGAGCTCAAGCAGAGGGCAGTGTTTCGCTTGCGGTTTTTCATCCCGCACATGCAAATTATGACTTGAACAACTGCATAGTATAGCCTAAGATGCTAATATGCTTTGAAGCCAATAGTAATAATAACCGGAGGCGATTCTGGCTCAAGAACTATCCAGAAACAATGTTCACTATGTGTATTTGAAGGACATGTTTGGATAATGTTTATACCTGAGGGCTAATACTGTGGCTTTCATACAAGAGAAAATGATTCAATGTCGGACTTCAAAAATCTTATACATTCCATTATTTATCCCATCTAAACGGTTATCCTCTTAAATGTGTGGAATCTGTTCTGTATGGCTTATATTTATTTCAGTTCTGCAGCATTCACCATTAGCTCTGTCCATACTTTAAAGTCTTAAAATTTTAATATCATTTCCTTCTTCGAGTTTCAAATAACTACTTAGAAAAAGACGTGTTGGATACTTGCCTAAAACTTGACGTTCAAAATTTAACGACGCAATTCTTTATCGACAAGTTCGCCTTAAGATGCAATTCCTTACGCTATTACCTTACCTCCAGCAAACTTGCAACATAGAAACAGCAGAAATAAGTCAAAAGTTTTCGGAACAAATATTAACGTCTTGAACTTTTATGCAGATATAAAAACAGGGACGAGAAACCAATAAAGAGGGAAAATGGAAACGGCGTTACGAAACCTCTCCGGGGAAAACAAAGATGGTTAGAGCCCCGATTCTGTAGTAGACACGAATACGCATCAAAAGATTTTAAGATGTGGTTATATTAACATAGAGAAGAAAGCCATTTCAGCTTGTGTGTATGAACCCCAGTTTTCTTGAGGAGTTTAGCTTGCTGTTTTTTGAATGTTAGATCAACACACGAGGAGAAAAGAACACGGGGGGTGGGGGCTAAAGGGTACGCTGACCTCGTTGCTCTGAGTGGGCGCCTTCTATTTGACAGTGACGTAGTGTTTCGGACTTTTGAAAGATTCCGTTGGCTCCACTAAAAGATATAATGCTAAAAAACATGAAAGGATTATCGGAGACCTAGGTGCAAAATATCTCTGTTGGACTGACGAACGATCGATTAATATTTCGAAGAATTATTGTTTTTATAATAGATATAATAGAAATATTTGTTAATATCACTACAGGCTTTAAAGATAATCTTAATGCGTATATACAAAGAGACAAAGTAATGTGATAATTCAGACATGGGAGTTGAAAAACGGAAAGGTAACTTGAATTGGGAACCCTTCTAAAGAATAATTAATGAAATTAAAATAAAAGAACAGAAACTAATATCGTTTATACAAGTGGAAGTTGATTACAGCTGTTTGTATTTTTATTTTCAATTTTGTTTAACAGTTGGAATATGGAAAAGTACTTTTAGAATCTTACAGTATGTCTGCCTAGGCTTAAAATAAAATAACAGATTAAGCACAATTGACTCTATTCCAAAAAAAAAAAAAAAAAATGCAAGAAAATTGTAATTTTTCGACAGGTACTCAAATTGGAAAAACATAAGGTTTTGTACCCTAAAAAAGACAGTAAGTCTGACATTTAGAGGCAAAAACGGAATCCTTAAACTTTATCCTCGAAATTTCGGCTGGCACTTCGAAGAAATGCGTCACAATTCCGAAGTTAGAAACACTCAGAGTAGCGGCCTTTAATACACACCAAATACACCATAAAATGATAAAAGGTACTCTTTCCATGGCCATCATACCGTATTACTATGAAAGTCACTCTTCATAACGATAAAATGCCGGCCTAGTACTGCAAGTTCGTGCTGTCCAAGGAGAGACACGTGCATAACGTGCTTCTTCACTGAGTGAAAGGACCACTCAAATACACTTAAAGGATGTTTGGAAATATTTCCGCCTTCTTCAACTTGGTGCTGAAGTTATCAGTCTCAGACCGTGGTCGTAAGATTTTTATCCGGGTTCTTACTCACAAATGGGAAAATCATGAACAACGTTTCCACTAACTTACGCAATTATAATGAACAAATACTACAAAACTCGATACTTTCCACTAGCCTTTTTTTTTATGTTGGTAATTACTCAATTCTTAACTTTTTATGATTGAAGTCACGATTTACGTCTTTCATATGAGGAAGCCACTTAAAAAAGATCTGAAATCGTTAAGGCTCCAGTTTTGGCTGGATTTATGGAACACATTACGAGAAACCTAGTGACATAAACATTAAGCAAAGTAACTTCAAATTAAAACATTTCCTTTCAAATATACTAAGAATTACAAGTATTTAAAAAGCTCTCATCAGAGGCAAACACGTTGAAATCTGTGAAATTAAATAAATTCAAAGCTCTTTGGTTTTTTTCGCTAGAGTATCTAAGGCGATGATGTTTAGTATATTATGTCTGTATTTTATGGTCAATTTTCTGGATGAAAAACGAATTTTTTTGACTGGGAAGGGGAAAATACTAAGCAGTCCTCTCAAACCGGCTAACTCGGCCACAGTGTGTAAAAACACTGCACAAAATTCTTACGGTCTTTACAGGATTCCAATTCATGCTTTTTTTTTTTTTTTTTTCATTATAGGACGTTTCGTATCTTTTAAGATAGCTTTATCTTTGAATTAGACGTTATCAGATTATACGAGAATAAGTATAGCGTTTTATACAAAAGAGTATATGACTTATCTTCATGAGTCGGTTTAACAACGGTGGTTTCCGTGGTCTGAAAAGCATTGCACAACAAAGTTTAGACAAAAGTAGTGCTGATGCAGGGATAAGCCACTCAAAATATTAAATAACATTAAAAAGAAACGGAATACTCATTAATCTCAACCATTAGGATACCTCTTCTGAGTTTCTTTCTTTCACCCGAATCCCTATTCACTTTAGATGAAAAAAGAAGATGGAGTCAATTATCGTTCCAGACGCGAATTAACCCCATATTTCTTTATTTAGAGGAAACTATAAAATCTAGCACGTTTTATTAAAAAAAAAATCATTTACCATCGAAAAATATTAAGAAATGATGGGATTTGTCTTTAAGAATCTACGCAACAATGGGTGATAACTTATGATCAGGAATGCGGTAAAACTTAACTTTGACGGACAGATGTTGAATATGTGCAGTAAAGGAAAAGCGGTCGTCGATGATGACTCCTAAAAATGTGGTGCTTCGGACAAGTGGAAGTGATTTCTTGTCAAGTTTTACAACTGGTGGTCTGCCATAGTCCAATTTGTGTTTAAAAATCATAATCTTCGATTTGGTCGAGGATAATTTCAATTTGTTCTTAGAGGACCAAGACGATAGTTCAAAGAGTACTTTATTGGCATAGAGTTCTAAACCAGATCTTGAGTTTCCATTCAACGAAATGATAAGGTCATCTGCATACACAAGTTGTTGCACATTTTGAAATTCAGTCGTCCTAAACAGCCAATCATTAATGAACTAGGTTCCAAATCAAGGGACCTAAAACTGATCCTTGGGGGCAACCACGAGAGACAGATCTGTGAATCTTCGTGCTTTTAGTAATGACGGTGGCAGTGCGATCAGCAAAGTAGTTTGTAACAAGTTTATAGAGCTGAAGAGAGCAATGATTGGGATGGAGTCTACTGAGGGCGCTCTCCCACCATAAAGTATCAAAAGCGCCCTCAAAATCGATAAAGATTGCCATAACGTACTTGGAAGTAGAGCTATCAATAAGGTGGTGAAGTTTCTAATAAGGCGTCTTCGCATCCAAGCCCTTGCCTAAAACCGTATTGAAGAGAAGATGTAGAGTATGTAGCTCCCTGCAGTGTGGTAATTTTCTTTGCGATTAGTCTCTCTAACACTTTTCCTAGGTGAGAGAGCAAGGCTGTGGGACGGTAGGATCTGGCATTGTCTAGTGACTTACCAGGTTTATGTAAAATCTTAAGAATGGCGTGTTTTCATTGTTTGGGAAACGTTCCAGTATTTAAGCAGTTGAATAATTTAAGTAGAACTTTGGGTCATAAAAATGTTTGATAAATATATTATCGATCAGGTCATCGCCAGGACACTCACCCAAACATGGGTGAAGCAAAACTTCCCCATGATGGGCGTAAAATATCAGTTTAATATTCGGCAATCCTGTCTGTTAAACTGGAATTTATACTCAGAACCGCTGCTTACCTCCTTAAAAATGCAATACATTCTTTTTAAAAAAAAATATACATTGTACGATCCAAATCTTATATAAATTTGATATTATGTTTGTATATTAAATTTTAATTGTTTAGGGAAGGAAGGATATGTTAGAAGGAAGATCAGGCTTGGTTTTAAGCAAAGCAATCAGCGGAGCCTTGTAATTTCAACAAACTGAAGAAAATGTGTTTATTTCTAGTTGTTGAGGAACCTGCAAGCAAGTAAGAGGGAAGCAGTATTGGAAAAATAGTAAAAACAAGATGAATGAGACCGAGCAATTCCGGATCATAACGTAAAGACGCGAAAAACCCTGTGAGAAAGTGGAATTCTGGTATACAGAGAGTTTTTCCAGTGGGAAAGGAAATCTTTGTTCTAGAGATGTGGAGGACAGTGGTGACGCGTCGAAATGGCTGATGAAAGATTATGCTGACGAGTTTTCTATCTCTGACAAATGGCAGAGATTGAAAACGCTCGGTATTTCCGTGGAAAAAGGGTCCCAGAAAGAGATGGAAATTTAGAAAATAAAGCTAGAAAAGAAAAAATAAATAAATTGTAAGAGGGTTCTATTGGCCACGATGTGGCAGAGAGAGGAGTTATGGAAAGGAACAGAGTTTTGAGTGAGAAAAAATAGAAGTGATATGAGGACTGAGGGCCGAGATCCGCGGTAGTGCAGTATGGAGTGATAAAAAAAAAGAGAAGTTTTGGTGAAAAATCGCATGTGCGCGGAAGAAGTAAAGTCCAACAAGAAACTTGGCGTAAGGTGGGCGAGATGAATGCAGTGGCAGAGTATTTAAAAATATGACCAGCATGAGCATAATACGCACGAGTTGTATGAAAGCTGGGGAAGAAGACTACCCGGAAATCTTTCGCAGATTGGCGACGTTTCAGTGTAGCAAGTATTATGAAGACCGAAGTCGAGGTATCTTTATGTGAGTACGTTGACTACGCCCTATCCAATACGCTCTGGAAGCTACGGAGACTTTACTTGGAATAGTACACGTTCTCGGAGAGTTCCAGCTAAGAAAGAAGATTGTCTTCAATGACCGTGAGGAGGAACAGAAAGAAAAGCTTTCGGCAGAATCACTTATACCTTTAGACTGGACAAAAGTAAGTCTAAGTAGAGATGCTGATTAAGTTACCATTCCTAATGGTTCATACAGGTCTATAGAGCTGGACTGTACCGTTAGAAGTTAGGAAAAGAGGAATGATTGAGGGCGAATGTGAGAGTAGAAAGAGAGAAAAAAGAGTTAACGTGAAGTACTGGCATTGTATTAGATACTGTAGTAGTTAACTGTAATTCTGATTCGCTAAACAAAAATAAGAAAATTATTGTAATTCGGAAAGGGAATTTTTTCTAAGTGTCAGTAGATTGTTTAAATCCTGTCATATATAAATATAAAATATGATCATTTGTAAAACTTCCCCGGAAATGAGGGAGTACAGAAATACTGTTAATGTATACTTGAGTTAGTCTGTATGATATTGTGATTAATTCGTCTGAGGATTTAAAATAAGATTATGTGGAAATTTCAAAAGAAAGCGGTATGTTTATTTTTCATATTCTTTGTGTTATTCATGTAAATAGATATATGTGATAAATGTCCTGTTTAACATTAATAATGAGTGTCCTAATTCAGAGGAACATGCACTGCTTGTTTTGAGAACTTGGGTAGATCCTGGGGATAAAATAAAATAATCCTCCTTATCTGGAAGAATTCTGACAGTAACCACAGTCAGGTGGCTGAGAAGTGGACCTTGGAGGGACCGAGGAAACTTGTAAAGAAAAAAGGTTTATACAACAGCTACATTTTGTAATTGCAAGGTACACATGTTCTATAGTAGTTTTTATGATATATATATATATAAGAAAAAACATCGTTCCCCACAATACCAACTTTATGCTATACAAGAAAAGGCCTATTTGTAAGAGAGTTCTGCAAAGACCTCTACGCAAAAATTTTAACTACTCTTCAGTGCAGAAATTAAACATACAAATATTACAATAAACTCTCCAGTCTGTTGTAATATTTGTGTTTATACGCTCGTCCAGAAAAGTATATTCTGGCAGAGCGTTTTTGTTAAAGAGAAATCTTATTACACGTTCTCTAAGTGTTTATAAATTGCATCTAAAGCCAACGGGTAATTTTTATCTTTTGATTAGAACTGCCATTAGTTTGTTGGTGGCACATTTCCTTCGCTGGTCTGAATAAGATTAAATGTACAGTAGAATGAACGGCAAAGAGATTTCAAAAGCGATAGAGGAAGATGTGCTGAGAACAAGACATTATCAAGGACAAACATACACGGAAGAGAGATAAATTTAGTGGAATACGCTACCTTTTATCTCTCTGAAGAGAGAGCAATACTAAGGCGATGTTTTTAAAGACTGGTGCAGGGTGAAGGCAGAATTTCGCGATAAGATAATGCCACTAAAAATAAAATGGTACGTGTAAGATAGCGGCAGTAGCTAGACCTCTAATATTGTACAATATAGGACGCAGACATTGACATTGACGACGAGGAAGAACAAATAAGAGCAGACATCACATTGCTTAAGAGAAAAAGGAGGCGGAGCAGACTGGACCGGGGATGCAAAGAGGCAGGAGTAACAGTATTTAAAAGAATACTGTTTCTCCTCTAGGTTAGAGTATCGGAATAATTATGTAGATGAGAGGTGTCTAATTAATATAGATTAAGTTAATTTAATATCACACCAATGAGATCACGAAGTTTCGTGAAGCGAATTCTATCGTGCCCAAACATTAAAAAAATTTAAACTCGTACACAGTACAACCGAATAGTGGATAGATCATCGATTTGTCGATGGAAGGTCATACCTGACTACTCTGATAAATTATTTCGTAGTCATTAAGCAATCGAATGCAGGTAACAATTTTGACATGATATATCTTGAGTCCAGTACAGCCCTCAGGCGGCTATATAAACTGGAAGATGCTATGCTCAATTGCAGGCTGGCTAAAGGATAGGAGGCATAAGGTTTTCATAAATGGCCAGTCTTCAGAGTTGACCAGCGTAACAAATGAGGTCTCAGGGATCAGACTTTGGGTCTCACTCCTATTTCGAATTTCCATAAAAATTAGGACGATTAGGCAGGAGCTATTGGAGTTAGGGATCCCAAACTAATGGCACAATAAATCCAAATATGCCTCTTTCCGATCGCACCGTATGCTTATCATTTGGTTCTCAGCTCCACAATCACAGTTCAACAATTGTTATGGGCTCGAATACTGGATCTTGAGGTCTTCAGATCATCTAGCTAACTGGTAGGCTTACCTCAATCTATTTTGAGATTGATTCTTCATTCCAATCTCAACTTCATTCTTAACCTCATGGAAAATACACTCACGCCTAAAAGTTTGGAAAAACGCTTCATTTTTCTTAATTTTTAAAGTTTTTTTTTATTAAAATAGGACCAAATTGGTTACCAATTTTAATTAAAATATTTTCTATTACGTATAAACACCAAAAAAGTTAAATTAAATTTGAGAAATTTATATAATATTAATTCGAGAATATTCCAGAAAGGTACAGAAGACTGCTGAATGTGGTAGGACGTTTCTACCACAATCAGCAGCCTTTAGATGATTGTAGAAATTTGACTATTGTTTCAACATTACTAAGTAATCCAATGGAAAATTGGATGATTACCTAGTAGGAATGGGAATCGTATGAATAGTTTGTTTTGTTCAAATTATTATTTATTTTTGGGTGATGCAGAAGAATTTATTTTTTGCTTCCTTGCGTCATCTGGTATAGATGATTATAGAGTGTTTTGCAATAATATAAATTGAGGAATAAGACCTCTAACTTATATCGAACACCCGTCATTCAGAAAGAGTAAGTTTTGTTTCGTGATAAATATGGCAAGAAATAAGGAACTGAGTTTTGAAAAAAGCAGTGCTATTAGAACGCTGTATAAAGATAGTTATTCGATGTAAAGTGGAAGGATGGTTCATTTAAAGGAGTACAACTATTATCATTCGACGATCCAAGACGCAGCTTAAAGGACAAACCAGGATCAGACGGCCGAGCATAACAAACAGAAGCGCAAGATAAGACCATAACACTGATTTATAAACGCAATAGACGACTTTCTGCAACTGAAATTTGAGCTTAGTTCAATAGGAACAGAGATACTCCCGTGTCTAAATCCACTGTAAAACTTCATATTACACAAGCAGGACTTCATGGTCGTGTAGCAGTCTGAAAACCCTTATTAAAACAGGAAAGGCGAAAGAAACGGTTGGCTTGGGATAAGAGCCATCAACATTAAACAATTCAAGGGTGGAAAAACTTACCGATGAATCCAAATTTGAAATTTCTGGATCCAAGCGTACAGCTTGAGACAATCAACTGGAAAAAAAATATTAAAAAAATAGTGCCACATTGTTTAGTGCAGAGAATGAAACACAGTGGTGGTTTATTTTTTCTGGAGTGGGTAATTTCATCAGAAGTGAAGGAATTTTAAGAAAGAAGGCTATAGAAACAACATTCTTGAACATAATGAAATATCCTCTGGACTTCAACTTGGATCCTTCGACTGTGTAAGAAATTTTATATTACAAGATAGTGATCCGAAGCACTGCGCTAAACTGTGCAGGGACTTTCCAGCAACTAAACAACAGGAGGGGGTATTGCAAATTATTCTGTGGGCGCCCCAATCGCCTGAGTTAAAACTCGATAGAGTCTTTATGGGCTCACCTAGACCGTGAAGCCTTCCCATCTTCACAAAATTTATGGGAAACCTTGCAGATCGCTTGGAATAATGTTAGTCAAAACTATATAAAATTAATCGTCAGAATGCCACGTCGGTGCAAAGCAATGATAAAATCTCGTGGAGGATATTTTGATGAAAAATCGGTATACTTCTTAATATTAATAACTTCAATATTTTTGCTGTAAAATTTTCAATGCTCAAAAACCTTAAAATGCGTTGTAGTGTTTTTTTTTTTTTTTTTTTTTTTTCCCATATTAAACTTGACACTCTCATTGCTAATTTCAAAAAAAAAAAAAAAAATTAGTGTACATGCTGGCAAAACATCGTAGGAAAGACCGACACCCCATCGATTTCAAATATTCTTAGGAGCCCTAATTAGGCGGGCCTAGAACAAAGTCGCACGAGATTTTCAGTTCGGCCTACCATCAGCAATTTAGTACGTCACAAGAACATGTTTCTGTCCAATACAATTAATCTTTTTAATGCCCTCGTCATAGATCCCTAAAAATTTTGCAATAACAGCAGCTACAGGAATCAGACGCCCAAGAATACCTACCAGTTCGTTGATAAACAGCAAGCAATCGATTTTAATGTTGGACACGGATGAAGTAGCTGCGATTTGAACAGTTTTTTAAAACTGTTCAAATCGATTTGAATTAAAACTTAGCAAACTCCTGTAAAACTGCTACTGTTAAAGGCAAGAAAGAGCACTAAGTGCGACTTCAGAAGAGATGATAGTGAATATGCCATATACACATTCAGTAAAACTATGTAATCCTAACTTGAACGTCTAACTGAAATATTGTTAAACAGATGTTATTCTGGTGATAGTCATAAACACAGATTAATCTGTATAAATTTATAGATGTTGTTGTTGTGGTCTTGTAATCATATATATTTAAATACATCTGTAAAAAAGTATAAATTTTATCATGATATTATGTTCAAACCTCCTATCTTAATTCTATCTTTAATGAACATGTGAATCTTGCAGAGATAGATGTATTTCAACTTGGACTGTGCCCTTCTTGTCTTCAGGTTGTGTTAAGGGCAGAATGTGTTTAAATAAACGAATAATGTTAATAATAGATATTGACGAGGGTATCGAAGGTGAGCTGCCAAAGTTCGCATCTAAAAAGACGTAGAACTTCTGGAGGGGGAGAGGCTGAGAGAAGGGTGACCAGATTGGTGACGAGAGCAAAGCGATACACATACGAGGACTGCAGAGTGTGACAGACATCTTAGGGTAGATATGATTGAGGTGTATAAGGCACTGAAGGAAATTAGCAAAATGAATGAGGACGGTTTATTCTCCCTTGTAGGTGACACTCGAACCAGAGGGATATAAAATCTCAGGGAATAATAGAAAATTGAATCTCATGAAGTTCACCTATGCATTGTCGAGAATTGGAATAAGTTGCCTCCCAATATGGCGGCAGTAGTGAATCTGACTAATCTAAGTAATCTTTCTTAGAAAGGAATCTAAGAAAGATTACCTAGTGGGAATGGGAATCGTATGAATATTCTGCTTTGTTTGAATTATTATTTATTTTTGGGTAATGCAGAAAAATTTACTTTTTGCTTCCTTGCATCATTCAGCCTTACTAACTGTTTAATAACTGTTGATGCTTCTGAATTCAATTCCGTATTAAATCCTTTCATCAGCCTTAATCATTAAAGATTTGAAGGCTGTTATTTAACTGTACGAGGTTTGTATAATAAAATAATCCATAACCGGCGGTAATTATTAAGTAGTTGTGCTGGACAGGATTTAACTTTCTTAATGCAATAACAGCCACAGAATATCCTGCTCTCAACACACCAAGTTAAGTCGGAAAGGAATTTAAGAGAGATAAAAGATATGCGAATGGATGAATTGGGCTGTTAAGTAAGCTTAAACAAGATTAAAATTAAAATGTGTATATGCAACGTTACCACTCTCTCTTCTGTTATTATTACTTACTTCTCTGATGGCTGCATGACAGTAAAGGTTAATACCGTATTAACTGCCATTCTTTCACGAACCTATATCTTTTGAAAAAAAAGTTTAAAATGCCATTTCTTTCCTACATACTGACAGTATGGCTAAGATCGTCTATCCTTCCATATCATATGGAAACCGCTTGGGTTGGAGTATCGTCTAGATGGGAACAACCTTTTCGGGATTTCCTAGCCCACAAGTGGCGAGTTACTTGGTCTTAAACAAACTCACCACAGCATACCATACGTATTCACAATACACTATCCCCTCATGGCCTTAAAATTACCTTGGCGCAAAATTTTTAACTAATTTTAGGACTAGAATAACGCATCGCAGAAATTACAAATTGTCATGAAATAACGTGGTATTCAGTAATAAAGCATTGCAGTAGTGTATGACCTTTCACCATAAAGATATACTCTCAAGTATTCTGTATCAGCAGAAGTAGAGAACACTAAGATAAAAAGATAAGAACGGCTACAAATAAAATTTTAATAGTGTTTACGATCTCATTTGGCCTGTAAATTTGCAAGCGATTCTCATGAAACACTTTCCGTTGATAGAAAAATTTAGCGAGATATGCAGAAAGATCGCTCTGTTCCTTTAGAACAACAGTTTTTAATTGGACATCAGAAGTTGGCCTTCGGGGATTAGTGTTGTCATACCTTTCCAGTTTTCCAACAGAAGTTGTATGAGAAAGCTCAAGGTTCTGCATGAGCCAGGCCAGTCGTTTAGTGCAACATTTTTCTTTCCAAACTAAGCCGTCAGACCTGGAACTTGCTAATGATGTCATTGTCTTAAAAATGTAAGATTCTGCTCCATAAAATTGTCACTAGTTTTGGAAGAACAGTGTTATTGAGAATATTACAATATTGAACTTTCTGCTAGGAACCACCACACAGGTCCAAAATAAGACCAGGAAAAGCAATCCCCAAAACCATCACTTTCTTTCACAATTAAGAATGTGCAATCCTTTTCAAAACGTTATTCGGGTTAGCGGTGCACACAAATTCTTCCAACTAAAGAAAACTGTGTACTGAGATCCATGACTTTTAAGAATCCTTTCTCCACTCCTCCGTCGCGGAAGCACAGTGAATATAATCACCGTCCTCCCGCCACCTGCTGGAGAAGGTCTGCCTTCGAAATCCCATCAATGACTCGAGAAATTTTTATGGTTTCTTTTCACAACGTGGTTGAGTTGGTCTCAGGCAAGGAGTGCATGTTTTTTCTCCCAAAAACTCACTTCGTCCAGCAAACAGACAAATCGACCAAAGAATATACGCTTCATATTCTTAGTTGCTTTGGTTCTTAACACTCACTCTCTATTCCTCCATGCCAAATTTGCGCATGACGTTCCAGGTGGAAGTTTTCGGAATTCTAAGAATTCCTTAATCCAACCATGCACAAAATCCTGCCCTATAGTACCCCTTTACCTGTCCGCATTCAAATTGATTGCACTCGCTCCTAAATGACATTTTGATTGTAAATAGCGGCTCTACCTAATGCCGCTTCATTTGTATGTCTCTGTGTTACCACACTGCCCTCTGTAATATTTGCACGGTTAACGATCCGAATGAAATGCTATTTTAATGCCATTTAATTCCAAACAGTGTCTCACTGTAATACAATACATTCTAATTTTAAAGTGCATAATGTTATTTGTAACGCGATTCTTGCCCAGCTAATTTCCTTGCAAGCACTCTAGACATTTTACAAAATCTGGTCTCTGCAGAAAGAAGGAAGTCTACCGATGTATTGCCTGTTTATCACAAAACAAATATAACTTGACGTGCTACGTTAAATACATTAATGGTTATACTTAAAAAAGATCTACCATAACAAGTTTGCTAACTACTAAAAATCATGTTCTTGTATTCTCTCTAAGTTGTGAACTCCTTTGACTCTATATGGCCATCCGAAAGTATAAACAGAAAATATAAGTTATATTCTTCCAGTATTCGATCAAAAGGCAGAACTCGCATTTATCTACCTTGACATCAGTCAGCTTTTGATCCATACACTTCGGCTGTCCTTTACGTTTGATAAAACTGTTTCAATATCAATGGTGATACTCTTGCCTTTCTAAAACTACTTTCTGAGGAAAGATGAGTCCTTCGGCTTATAGTTAACAATCAAAGCTTACCAAGGATTATCTCTATTGGGGTTTTCCTTGATTTAACCGTTTACTGCTGCTTCATCATGACAACTACATCAGCTATGCAGATGATTTAAAAGTTCTTATTATCAAATTTGAGGATAATGAATATCGGTAACAGATATTTGATTATCCAACAAAATTTCAGTCTTATATTTATCAAACTTCTTACTTATCATCAATGCTGCGAAATTAGCATCGCTTATTTTCTTCCTATGCCAATCCAAAATGTTCTAAAGATTGGGTATCCATCCTCAGTTAGATATCCATCACTGGCCCTCCTGGTAACACAGTTGGTAGAATCGCTGTCCTCCCTACAGACCTGGGTTCGAGTCCCATCGATGACGTGAGGAATTATGGGTCATTTTCACAACGTCGCTGAGTTAGTCGGTCTCAGGTGAGGTAGCATGGTTTTCTCTCCCCGAAACTCGGGTTTTCCATCCAGAAAATCGACCTCAGAACGTGCAATATACAGACAATATGGCCTTACTCGCTCACGCCCCAACAACAGTGTGTCGATCCTTGGTAAATTAACTCCATATTACGCCATTGCCCCTAAGATCCCTAACTGAATAATTTCCCAGTTTCTCTTAACTTTTGAGAAGCATATACGTTGGTTTTTTTTTTTTTTTTCCTTTGGTATTTACACCAACCCTTCACGGTTCAACTTTTTTTTTTTTCTTTCCAACCAACTTCCCAATACATTATTGGTCGCACGTTTAACCTCAATGAATCGTGTTTTTCACTTTAGCAAAGACAGATCTTGTAAAGAAGAAACTTCGCCACCATAGCGAGAACCTACTCAGCGCCTTATTGATTCCAAGATCTTTTGCGAACAATAGTCATGAATCTTTCTCTAAATAAACCAACAAAAGAAGCTAAAAATCTAAAGATGCATTTCTCTTTAATCAATTATCACTGCTGTTCAAGGATCCGGCACAGTTGAAAAAGTAAAAAAAAAAAAAAAAAAAAGCTTCATTTGAAGACATTAGTACACATTTATCAGCCTTTCTACTTGATGGTGCTTGTTTTGCCGTAAAGTTAACCAAACCGGAAAAAACAAACATCTCACAGAACGTAAATTTTAATTGCATTCGCAGTACTGTTAAAGGCCAAAGGTAATCTTCGAAGATTCTGTTCTTTATCCACCTGTTAACGGCACGTGCCGAACATTAAATTGTTTCTGGCTGTTAAATCGATACTGGCGTGAAGTAACGCGTAGTTTGAAGATGGAAATTTGAAACATACGTCCACTTGTATTAGATGGAAGGTGTAAATAGATACAATGGACTAGCAACTGGATAATACTTGTAATAGTCAGTCAGTTTTTCCTCCATCCTTCATAATTATACGTACAATATACATGTCGAGCCATTTCATACCTACTGGATTTGGGTTAAATTATACTGTTTGTATTTCGAAATAGAATTATTCAAATAACTAGAATTCAATCAAGTTATATCCTGCCTATTTCAACTCAGTATTGGAAGAGAAGTTGATTGTTTATCTCTAGGTTTTTTTAATAGTATTTCAAATCAAACGGGTATCAGTACAATGGCCTCAAACCTAATCTGAGAGTCTTTTCTTGCCTGTCTCATTATGTCACGTACTTCTTTAGGTCCGTTATAGTTGATAAATTATTGGTTGTAGAGTATTTGCGGAACAAGTACCATGGTTCATTTCTTTCCCATTTTGCATTTATGCGCTTTGCATTATACCAGTGACTCGTATGTTTACGTTTTCCTACATGTCACTTCGGTATAGCAATATTGGCTGCAGCTAGTATCGATTGCGTTATGTCCTCAGTGATATCATCAATGTGTTGAGACTCAATGAATTTGGTATCAAATGTATTGTGAATGGTATATTTTTTCCAGTGAGCTTTGGAAAATTTCCGTTTTGTTCGACTTTATGTTACTGATGCAGACATGGTTTGGATTCGACAAATTATTGAGTAATAGTCACTGCTGTCCAGGTCATTCCACAGTGACCAATCAGTGCTTGGAAAGCACGGGAGATCAGATGGAAAGATCGATAGCAGAGGTTGATCCTGTAGAAAGATGAACGTACGTATGAAAACCAGTATTAAGAATTCACCACCCAGACTGTGATCATCAGGTATTAATTCAAGTAGCTGTCCTCATTTGTCCGTTTCATGTGATCCCAAAATAGGGGTGTCCGTTTAAGCCACGTAGTAGGCTGAATAGAGTCGATATCTGCATAACAAAGTCAAAAATTAATATTTATGTTAACAGCTCAAAAGCGTAACTTACAAAAAGGTATTATTTCTGTACAAGTTTGCGTTTAAGGGCTGGTTTGCATGTTGTATGACCTGAAACCCCCTACTCCCTCCGCTTGAAATCGGCTAACCAATGCCTCGAGTGAAGAGGACTTTAGAAATTCCTCAACTCAGACGGGAATCAAACCCAGACTTTTCTAAACTGGTGAAAAGTGGCAAAACCACTATGGAGAACGAATGAAAAAATTTCTTTTTATACTCCGGTACCACCAGAGGAATTCACAAGATAGAGAAAATACAATAGCATTGGTGTATTTAGTAGTCATGCAGGCTTGAACCACGATCACTCGAAGCCCGTGTATTTCTGAGTTTTAAGCGCGTGCACCCTCGAGTTTCACACTCGGCTATAAACAATGTTATGTTGTTGTTGAAGGGTTTTTGGAGCATCAGCAACTAAGACCATATTGCTCCGTGTATATTGTCTGTAAATTGCATGTGTTCTGTGATCGATTTTCTGTTTGCTGGATGGAAACTCCAGTTTCCAGGAGGAAAAACCATGCTATCCTCGCCTGAGACCTAACAACTCAGCCAAGTGAACAATGTTATGCAAGTCCGCCTCAGGGTACACAGGATGTATAATAACATGGGATGAATTTAGGCCCTAAAAACAGAAAAAAAAAAAGGTTCAAGTTGCAGCCATTTTTGTGTTTCAGCAATTCTTTCCACAAACTGAGTTAGTATGGCTGGCTCCATTCAACTGTTTACAAACAATGCTCCGTATCTCATAGAGGGTGTTGCTGTAGTGATCTAAACAAGATTCCGTAGTGTTCTTTGAGTGATTTCAGTTAGTTCTGACAAGACACCGCATTTGGAGCTTGTTATTAACATTTTGACACTGTGCCTTTGCTGTGATAATGGAGGCTTATTCAAATCAAGAGATGGGAGACATGCATCTCATGTATAGATGTGCTGGATGCAATACAGCCGAGACAAGACATCTATATGCCGAAAACTTCCCAATTTGTCATGTGCCAAATAAGACCTTTCAGAGAATACATAAACGCCTTGCGGAAACCGGTTCATTTAGAAAACGAGTTTCGGGTGTTGTTGCTGTTTGTTGTTTTGTATTTTAGGAGCATTAGCAACTAAGGCCATATTGCTCCGGGAATATGCGGTGGTCATCCATGACCTTTCCGCAGCATCCTCCGTATTTGGTGGTGACAGGCTCGAACCACGGTCTAATCAAGAAGCGTGTGCTACGCACTGCTGTTCCTTCCCACCTGACTACGGAGGCGCCGGGTGTTGTTGCTGTAGGGTTTTAGGAGCATCAGCGACTAAGGATGTATTGTTCCGTGTATAGTGTCTGTGAACTGCGTGTGTTCTCTAGTTTATTTTCTGTTTGCTGGACAAAAAACCATGCTATCCTCGCCTGAGACCGACTAACTCGGCTATGTTGTGAAAAAGGCCCATAAAAATTCCTCACGTAATCGACGGGATTCGACCTCGGGTCTTTTCTACCCGATTTGGGGAGGACGGCGATTCTACCAACCGTGCTACCCACGAGGACACGAGTTTCAGATGGTGGTAGACACATCCTCGCTATAACAACAAGGTCCAACAGACACCTGGAACTTTTGAGCGGGTGAGAAGAGGTGGTCTATGATGAGGCGTTTGTAGGCTTGTATTGAGGCTCATGGTCATTTTGTGCATTTCCTGTAAACGGAAGCAGATAGCTGCTGGAACGCAAAAATGGCTGTAACTAACTCAAAAACAAGGCGAAATCAGACCTATGTTTACATGAACTTTTTTAAATGTTTTTAGGTCCTAAATCTATCCCCGAAGTGGGTCCCACATGTTATGATACACCCTGTATATATGATTTGGTGGGGATATATAGAGACAAGGAAGAGTGTAACAGTGCGAGCAATGCGTACCGCAAAATTTTGCAAACAAATGCCTATGGGATTATAAACGGTGATCAAGGAAAGCCAGAAAGAAAGAATAGATGAACATAACACACAAAGTCATCAGTGTTGCTTTCGTAATTCTCTACACAATTCATTAGGAGATATGATCCATTATTAAGATCTTGAAGGAAGGTGGATTTGCTTGTTTTTTATTGCCTGTTGGCCGATCATTTTTTTCAATTATCTTTCTTAGAAAACATGTATATCACAGTCCATCTGTGTTGAAGAAGTTTTTTTTTTTTCTAGCTTAAGTGAAATTCACATCTTTCTGTACTTTTTTGATTTGCTGGACAGATGGGATATTGGGTTCCAGGTATTACTACGCTGATCTGACATTCTATATTGAAAAGGCTACAATACGATCTAAGCCAAAAGGCCGAGAAGCGATACTGTTGAGGATCTGTTAACAAAGATCTTGCCCATTCAGCTGGTTGTTTGCAAGATTTTAGGTGCATCAGCGACTTAGATCATATTACGCCGCATATAACATGCCTGTTAATTGTGTTCTGTGGTCATTTGCGGTTTGCTGGACGAAAAACCCACGCTGCCCGAGCCTGAGACCGACTAACTCAGCCACATTGTGAAAAAAGACCCATAAAAATTCCTCGCGTCATTGACGAAATTCGAACTTAGGTCTTTTCCACCAAATGTAGGGAAGGTGGTAATTATACCAACTGTGCTACCCATTCAGCAAGTGATATTTTTGGAGGAATGCTAATCTCCGTCTGCATTACTGTCGTTTCATATTTTTATATAATTGCTGCATAGCTACAGTTTGGAGTGTCAAGAAGTTGTTTTATCACTTCCTCGTACCCAACATTATGTTTCATCTTGTAATTTTGAATTTTAGTGTCTAGATTCATAATTCACAGGCTTTGTAATATGTTGGATGAGAACCTTTGCAATTGCGAAAAAAGGTGTTTGGACATTAGTCTGCTTGTGTATGGTTCTTGAAGTCAAGGTGAAGACAGGCTACGTCTCCCAGACTGGTTTTTGAATGGCCAAATATTTGTTCCTATATACGAAATCCAATCAGATGCTTACAGCATCTTATTGGATTTGATATATATGGACAAATATTACCCAAGAGGTAATCTATTTTTAACTGTTCTAGTAGAGTCAGCGTACAGAATGTAAGAAGTGTTAGAGTACATATAATTTACCATATTTTTAGTCATTATTCTTTTTTCATGTATAACCTTTTGTTCTCAAAACTTTTCTATTGTTTTTACCTCCTACACATTAAGTCCTAATCTGCTATGACTTCCTTTGAAGTGTCCAGCGTGGTATAAGGATTGACTCTTGGAAAGTCAATAAAGGATAAAGTTTAAAAGCTTTTGTGTCACGGTTTCTACAAGGCCTCCTGTTTGAATCCTTTTAACTAATTTAGGTGGACCAGCAGTGTTTCTAAACATTTCTGAACAAGAAATGGAGACAGTTGGTCATGGATCGAATTATGAAAGAAAGAATTAAGAATTAATTTATGCGTTTCGTTTCTCAGTCTCTTAGGATTTGAAGTGTTTTGGTTGGTTTCATTATCACGATATGTAGAGCCTGTGGGCCCTACTGATGGAAAAGTCTGGAGATCCATTTGGCTCCTTTTAGCTATGGAGTTGGCCCTTCCTTCCAGGTTTCCAGCTCCACCACAGGAAGGCAAAAGCAATGCCTCGTGTGACCAAACGAAGATTCAGTAAGAATTAGTAATTTAACTACGAAAAAAAGAAAGAAATGTAAATCTCCTTCTTGCTCTTTTCAGATACTTTTGAAAGAAAATATACTATCAAACAAGAAGCTTTTGTAAAAGCAGGAACTTAAAAGAATCAACAATCGTCCTAGAAAATCGCAATTCAAACACACAGAAAACGTTCGGCACCCGGGGCCCTTTAAGCACGGAACACGTATTTTTGTGACGTGGTATGAGCTTCACCTACCACAAGTGGAATACAGCGTTCCTCACATGGCAACGGGTTGCCATTGTAATTTCACTACACATCTCGTGGTTGTAAAAAGTTCTGAAAACACTTCTTTTTTAGAATATTTCTCGCTTTTAATCCAATGTATAATCGTAAATTGTTCATTCTGAAGTAATTTTTTTACATAGAACTTAAATATGCCAACCGTTTTTTTCGATAAGGTGCAGAACTCTTCAGTGGTGTGGTGTAATGTAAGGCATCATGGTTTCGATCGCCAAAAAACGGCTTTTTAAAAATTATAAAATGCTTTATTTTCAGTATATGATTTTGTTGTACTTTTTTTTACAAATTTTCTATAGGATTGGATTAAGACCTGGAAACTCAACATGCCACGCCATCCTTGTAATGTTTTTGACTGCCTGCCACCCACCTTCGCTTACTCTTTATCTAATGACACGCAGCATTATCATCCTGAAAAATCCATTCTTCGTTCCCAAAGATATTCCTAGCTGTTAGCAACATTTTCCTAATATTTCAAAGTAATCCTTTGCATTCATTGCTTCTTCCGCAATATGGACTCGTCCAACACAACAACTTGACAAAAAAACTATCAGACCACATTTTGGTAAGATATTTAGCAGCAGATTTCAGACACGTGGGATGAATTCTTCACGAAGTTGTCTCCTTACAAAGACGCTAACCTGACTGCTGGAAATACAAAATTGACCTACCAATCTTGAACAGTCCACAATATATGTTCCTTTGCCCAGTACGGTCTCCTTTTGTGTTAGAAATCTGTCACTAAGACATTTGGAGTCTCTTTCATCCTGATAATCCAATTTCCTCTAACAGATCTTGGATACACTTACTTTTGTTGTTGGAGATTTAAAAGCTAGGAAGAACTGAGCTTGCTGTTGAAAAATGAAAGGCAACGCAGAAGTCTGTCATTTCTTGGCTGCCTACTTCAAATTCTCTCTATAATTAACCTAGTTCCAGCATTAGTAGGAAGTCCACATGACACCTTGACTTAAGGAATAACTTTTCAAATATATTATTTCGAAAAGTTTGTCATAAGACAAAAATGAAGAGTGACATTATAAGGTACTGCATATTCTCCTCTTCGTACGTTCTCCCTGCCAACAACCAGTTCAATTTTGGCAAGGAGAAAGGTAGATAGAAGTACTTGCTCAATCCGTTGGTGAATTATTTTTAAATAAACAGGAATTTCTGAAGATAATTTAAAAGAAAATGTTACGACACAAAACTAAAATCAACGAACTGCCCACTTTAACCAGCAAAGATTCAGCATTCCACATTTCCTAAATTAACAGCGCTGATTCATTCATCATCTTGGCACATGCTAACCCTACCCTCTTAAGAACAAAATACATTTAATCTTAACTTACAGAACCAAATTTATCTTATTAATTAGAAATTTTTCTTTTTAATCTTAAACAATCAACGGTTTAAGTGGTCTTCGTCCACCGACTATAGTACGAGTATTCTACTTACGGACATGGTCAACAGCGGGAGACAGCATCAGAGTGATAGCTACAAGCAGCACGCTTGTAGTAAAAATCACCAGCGCGACCAGCAAGACACCAAACACAATTCTTTGCCTCCTGGCTTCTTTTATAGTTAACCCTGGAATCACTTTGAGTCCAAGTTCCACGGCCAGCGAATCCGTCATGGAAGGGGTGCTCACGAACGTTCTAGAGCTGGTCCTAGACGACGAAAGTGCACCTCCATCAAACATTTCCGACGATGGACGCGATCTCCGGCCGTGCCGTGAAAATTGACGGCGGTACTTTTGAACTTGACTGCTATCCTGCTCGCTGATGCTCCGTTGCACTTTCGGGCGAACATCAGGCGATTTCTCTGCCTCCATGACTGATACCGATCGATTGACGCGTTTACTCCTTCGATGTGAACTTCCCCGTTCCTTTGTTTCGAAATTTCCGAATCCATCACTGCTCAAGCGACTGAATCTCTTCTTTCGTTTAACATCCTTCTCGCTGTCCACATCTTCAGGGTGCACCGATGGCTCCTCGAATATAGGAAACACCCGGAATGGCGTTGCCGGCTGATGGATTTCGATTGGAAAGGTGTTCGCCTCCACATTAGGATTACTCATGTTTAGACTGATACGTGTTTCTCCTACAGTAGCTTGAAAAAGGGAAGCAATCTCCTCGTGATGTATCCACAAAGACGAGAACTGTTAAACAGATCCTTCGTACCATACAGAAACTCCAAGCGTTATTCACATTCAAAAATTGGTCCTTATTGTCGCTTTAAAAACACAAAAGAAGCTCAACTATTCACACACACGTTTAGAGGTCCACATAATCTAGTTTGCGATCCGGGGACAGTTATTTAGTTACATACCTTCACCCTTCTGTCTCTCTAACGGATGCTGTGGTTTAAAGACTCTCGGCTACTGTTCTACATCTATATTTAGCAATCAAGCTGTTTTTACTTGCTTTTTGTCACACTTTAAAAAAACCGAGAGAGAGAGAGAGATAGTACAACGCATGCTTCCATCCCTCTTGCTCTGTCATCTGCTTCGAACAAATAATGACCCACTCTTCCATTCTAAAAGTGAACTTGCTATTTTGGTCCGAGAGATACAAAAATAAGTAGAATCTGCCAACAATACAAGTCATTAAGACAAGTAGCATTGTCGTACAGACACCTTGTTCTCTTAAGGGACGGGAAGGAGGGAGGGTTTCTTTAAGTGCTTTCTTTTAACTGACCTTGAATCTCTGATTTATGAAGCGTCGTGTGTGCTAAGTGAAATTCCTGAGAATTTTGGGTAAGTAAAGAAGAAACTATGTGGTATTTGATCTCCTCGGGCTGTATCTAGCAGAATACAGTGGTGTGTTTAGAACTGCCGTGTTGGTAAATCGTATTGATTGCTGTAGATCAAATTCTTCGCAACAGTCTTTCACCCGATTGTAGATGTAACGTTTGGAACCACCTCAAATGCCAACCACAGAAGGAGCCACCTGCCACTTGCACTTTCAAATGCGGCTAATAATATTAATCTCTGCCAATTGGTACACGACGTCAAAAACGATGTAAATATGCGAAAGAGCATGCACGCATCCCAAGTGTGTAGGAAGAGAGGTTTGGGAAAGCTCGTGTACTGAAATATGTCCGTGCTATGTTATTTCCCCAAATGTTCTGCTTCTAGCAAGTTCCTTTCAGATGTCAAACTTTGGCTCGTTTCTGATTTGATTAACTACTGAAAGCATCTGCTTCCTCGTTTTTTTTATCGCTTAAGAAGCAGGTAGAACTGACATTGATGATAAAAGAATATTTTTTACTCCAATTTATCAAACAAGTTTCAGACTGGAAAGAAACTTTCACCAGAACATTTTTATAGGATGTAATAAGTATTTTGTTAAAATGAGAGAGAGATTTTAAGTGAAAATTATCGCTTATAGATCAGTATCAGTTATATACGAGAGATATATCTCTTTGGTGTCGTTATTTCTGTTTTTTCATAGATTTTTGTCTTGCCACACAAATGTAAGAATTCATCTTTTATGACTTTGTAATTTTTATTTCTCTTATTTCTAAACTTTTTTAATGTCAAACATTCTAGTCTCCATAGCGTTCAGACTTTTATTGGGTGAAGTATTATTTAATGAATAAACTCATTTCCTATAAAAGTAATTTCTTACAATATCTTGATTACCCTATATCTTTACGATATTCTGATTATCCTATATATTTTTACAATAATCTGATTTATTCTATAATTTTTTTCGATATTTTGATTATTCTATAATCGTATAATATTCTGATTATTCTACATTTTTACGATATTCTGATTACCCTATAACATCTTTTCATATTGACTGCTGTAGATCAAATTATCCACAACAGTTTTTCACCCGATTTTTTTTTTTTTTTTATGTAAACCCCAAACAGGAGAAGTATTAGAGCCTATAGTACTTAGTAACGTGCTTGGGTTGGAGGTCGAGAAGACGAAAGAAGATATTTGTTGATATTGCACTTGAACTTCTGTAGACTTTAATTTTCTGGAAATACGTATGAAGGAAGGTTGTTCCAGAAAACGGCAGTTGAATGAATAAACGAGGAAGATGAAAAGTTGGTTCTGTGGGTTTGAAGTTGGACAGTAAATGGATGTTGGCTGGTGGCGGCACGTGTTCGGACTGTTTTGAAAGAGAGAGCGGGAATTATAGAAGCCAATTCAGAAGAACAGTGCCCATGGAAGTATCTGTAGAAGAAGGCATGCAGCAGAAACAGTACGTCTATGAGAAAGCGAGTGGAGAGACTTTGTTAAAGATGAATCATTAATTAACCTAACTGCCCTCTTCTGAATGGAATCAAGAAGCCTGAGAGAGGTTTTGGGGGCACCACCCCAGATGTGGGAACAATATTCCATGGCAGGGCAGATTTGCGTTTTATACAGAGTGAGCAGCTGTTTGGAAGAAAAGTAACGCCGAGAGCGAAAGAGAAAACCATGTTTTTAGATGCAGAGGAAGCAATATTTGTTATGTGCTTGTGCCAAGAGAGATTAGAAGTCAGGGTAATCCCCAAAAGAGATATATCATTTTGCCTAGAAATCGGAGTGTCACTAAAGACAAGCATAAGAGCAGAAGAATCCTTCTTGCGAGATATTAATGGAAAAGAACTGAACCTTGGGGGACACCGGCATTAGTGGATAAGTTGGAAGACAGAGAGCCATCTACCATTACCCTCAGTAAGCGATCAGAGAGAAAACTGGATAAGCAATTACAAAAAACAGTTGGCAAACCATAAGATGGAAGCTTGTTTTAGAAGGATTGAAATCAACTAAGTTGTCTTTGCCCCACAGGAGAATTACCTGTAGATCGGCATTTATGGAATTGGTAGCAGATTTTCGAGAAGTTGAAGCTGATTGAGCAGGACAAGGTTTCTCAAAATGGAAAGTGGAATGCAATGTGCTATCATCGGCAAAACTATGGATAGGGTTTCCAGTTGATGGAAGAAGGTCATTAATAGACAAGAGGAAAAGACTGGGGGAAAGAACTGAACCTTGGGGGACACCGGCATTAGTGGAGAGGTCAGAAGACACAGAGCCATCTTCCATCACCCTCGGAGAGCGATCAGAGAGAAAACTGGATAACCAATTACAAAAAACAGTTGGAAAACCATAAGATGGAAGCTTTAGAAGACCTTTATGCCAAACATGATCGAAAGCCTTAGAGATGTCAAGAGCAACTGCTTGTGTTTCACCGAACTTTTCTATTGAATTAGTGCATAAATGGATAACATAAGCCAGAATATCACAAGTGGATCGACACTGACGGAATCCATACTGGCGATCGTTGATCAGACGGAAGGTTTCTAGGTAGTCTAAAAGTTGGCGGTCAATTGATTTCTCCATTACTTTAGAAAGAGTAGAATTTATTGTTGTAGTTGGTTTTTAGGAGCATTAGCAACTAAGGCCATATTGCTCCGGGGATATGCGGTGGTCATTCCCTGACCTTTGCGCTTCCTCCGTATTTGGTGGTCACGAGCTCGAACCCCGGGCTAATTAAGTAAGCGTGTGCTACGCACTGCTGCTCCTGCCCACCTGGCTACGGAGGCGCCAAACAGTAGAAGTAATTGCAATGGGACTATAATTGGATCAGAGGGATTTGTCACCCTTTTTAGGAACTGGCTGGATATGAGCAAATTTCCACCTTTGGAATAAGAAAGTGAAAAACAGGGGTAAGTTCAGGCGGCAAAGAACAGGGGTAAGTTCAGGAGCACAGGTTTTGAGAACAAGTGGAGAAATACCATCGGGACCTGGAGCTTTCTTGGCATTAAGATTCGTCAAAATCCTGACATCCTTTTGACGGAAGACCACAGGAGGCATTGAATGGAAGGTGTTGGGAATGGTGGGAGGTGTTTTACCAAGATCATTAATACAGGAGTTGCAGGAAAAATAGGATGCTAGCAGGTCAGCTTTATCCTTGGCTGAAGTGACAACAGAACCATCTGGTTTGGACAGAGGTGGGAGCAGAGATGGGCAAAATTTGCGGCCAATAGCTTTGGCAAGAAACCAGAATGCTCGACTACCATTAGGGCAGGAAGCAAGTTTTCTACTCTTAGCCTGTTCAAACTCTAGTTTGGACTGATTAATAACTGCTTTACAATTGTTGCGAGCTTTGGTGTAGGCAGAAAATGAAACTGAAGAATTGGGAACAAGCCAATTACGATATGCAACGAACAGCCTTAGCACATTTATTGGAAAACCAAGGTTTAGATAAAGGACGAGATTTTAAAGTGGTGAGTGGGATAAAGGGTTCCATTCCTGCAAGAATAGTTTCACTGACACGATCTGAGCAAATGTTGACATCAGAAGTTTTGAAACAGAAATCTGACCAAGAAAAAAGAAGAAAAGAAATCTCGCAGGTCATCCCATTATGCATTCTTGTAATGCCAAACAATACGAAGTTGGGAATAGCCATGAGATAAAGGTTCCATTGGAGAAGAGACAATCACCAAGTTGTGATCTGTGGTTCCTAAAGGACCTGTCACTTCGACCGTGTACTTAGAAGGGTTGTTTGTGAGAAAAAGATCAAGCGTGTTGGCTGTATGGTTAGGATTGTCCGGTATTCTTGTAGGTAAATGAATAATCTGTGCAAGGTCATTAGTAATTGCAAAAGCCTCAGCATCTCGACCAGTTGGGGTCAGTGTGACTAGAAAACGGAAGCCAGCTGGAGTTGGTTGTGAACATTAAAATCACCAAGGAAAATTACCTCACTGTTAGGAAAGTTGGACTGGAGAAAGTCAAGTTGCAAAGAGAGGAAGTCAAAGAGCTCCAAGTGATTAGTGGAGTTGGGAGAACGGTTGAGACAACAGATGAATTTGACATAATGAGGTAGAGAGATTTTAAGCCAGAGAAGATCGAAAAGAGGAGATTCCAAATTGCCAAGTCTCTGACAGGGAATATTGGGACGGACATATGCACAAGTACCACCTTTGAGGCGAAAGGAATCATACAGCGAATAATTTGGGTTACTGAGATGAGCAGTAGTTGAATCAACTGATAACTGAGATTCTGTCAGAAAAAGTACATGGGGTTTATTGTTTTATTTATTATTATTAGCCATATGGTACAAGAAAGCCTGAGGCTTATGCTGCACCAGCCAAAAAAAAAAAAAAATTCCCGAGTTACCCTGAGAGAGAGAGAGAGAGAGACAGAGAGAAGTAGAAAGGAATCACCAAGAAGTTTTGATGATTCCTTTGGCAGATTGTAGCTGTAAAAAATTCCCGAGTTACCCTGAGTGTGAGAGAGAGAGAGAGAGAGAGAGAGAGAGAGAGAGAGGAATTACCAAGAAGTTTTGGTGATTCCTTTGGCAGATTGTAGCTGTAATGTTTGCAACCACCTCAGATTTACAATATCCTGATTATGCTATAAAATTAATTTTTATAATATCCTGATTCTCCTATTTTTTTACGATATTCTGATTGTCCTATAAAAGTAATTTTATAATATCCTGATTATCCTACATTTTTACGATATTCTTGTTACTTTATAAAATCCTTACAATATCCTGATTACCCAATAATATCTTTACGATATTCTGATTATCCTATATATTTTTACAATAATCTGATTTATCCTATAATATTTTTACGATATTCTGATTATTCCATAATCGTATATCCTGATCTGATTATCCTAAAAAAAAAACAGTTTATAATATACTGATTATTCTATAATATGCTGATTCTCTTATGTTTTTACTATATTCTGATTATCTTATAACATCTTTACACTATTTGGTTATCCTACAACATTCTTGCGATATCCTAATTATCCCAAATATTCTTACAATATCCTGATTATCGTATAATTCCCTGATTTCCTATTTCCCAACTCAGTCAAAAATATTATGAATATTTCCAGTGTTAAAGCCCAGCGCCACCTGGCGTACTATTACAGATTATAAACAAAATAATTTAATGAGTTTTTTGATGATTCTGTTAAGTTTAGTTCACATTGTACGTGAAAACGCAGTCAACAATATTGTAATTTTTTGAGTAATTGCATAATTCATAAACACTGATAAAATGTGCTATTTATACGCACTTGATGACCACGAATCCTTTTTTTTTCTACACTCATCATGCAATGGCCGCGAGCTACGAAGACACTTTGTGTATAAGAGATACACCAACACACACACACACGATGCTGTCAGCCTTGTACGTATAAACGAAGTGATGCTGACTCACGGAGACTTTTTTTTTCCCTTTCCGAAATGCTGGGTAACTAGCCAAAAACTTTTGCAACCAACACAACCTCCTCCTTTCTTTCTTTACTCTCTCTCTCTCTCTCTCTCTTTCTCTCCCCCACAAATACACACCTTTCAAAATACACCGGAAAACAAACACAATAACGTTAAAGGTCAAGTCAGAGAAGAAATCTGTCGTTAAATTCGGTTCAAGCTGACGTCAAGAAAACCAGAAGGTAACAGCCGACAGGAAATGTCTAACTCCAAAACTATTACTGGATCGTTATAAGGAAAGAACTGGTTGCAGAGCTGCTGCAAGTGGGGGAATAAAGATTGGTAATGACTTAAAATGATTACGGGAATCTAAGTTTAAAAAAATACTGTCCTGAACAAAATATTTGTGCCGCGATTTTAAAGGGAAAAGAGAACCTCAAACTACAAGAAATAAAGCCATCTATAAATAGGGTCTTTATCAGGCACCGCCTGTCTACTGAGCACTACTTTTATATTTAGACCATTTCGTTACACCTGTGATAATACTATCTCTTTCCTAAATATGTAGTCTGCTGACTTGCATTCGTCCCTCGCAAAACCCCTGCCAGCAAGTTACTTTTAGAGTTTCTATGGAGAGATATCGATGGCTGATTTCCAGTTAATGTTTAGCATATTATTTACATCCTAATTTACTTTGAATAGAGGACGAACTATTTTTGGTCAATGGATTAAGCAGTTTCTTTTGATTTCCGTAAATATCAAACTCCCGAAGATCTCAGCAGAATGTAATACAGCTGTGCAGACCAAGCTCCATTTCCATGCTCTACTTCCGTGCGTCATTATCCAAGAAGAAACTTTTCTTTTTCTTGGGGATTCTGATTGGAAATCAATACTCGGTTACTCTTCCATTGTCCATAACCTAGGGCGCAGTGAAAATCTGTGAGGTGTGTTTTCACCTTCGCTCCAAAAAGATCGATGAAACCATTCACATACAAGAACCGTAAGAAAATGTCTGTTATAAACACCGAACGAAATAAAAAGGGAGAGTGCTTTTACGCTAAAGTTAAGAAACCTTGATGGTCATGTTTAGGTCCCTAATAGTCAGTGGCCGCGAGCAAGGAATGGTTGCAAAAAACTTCAGGAAAATACAAGCTAAATGTATTTGTCACCTTCCATGGAAGGACAAAGAAACTGCCGTTGGTACGTTACAAGTTCCGAAAGACGCGAATTTTTCCTTTTTAAATTTTTTTTTTTCAGATTATAAAATATTGATTTAAAATCTTTGCCCTGTATTATTAGCGTTTTAGGTATTCTGTTCTTGATTTATAACTGCAGGAATATGATGATTTATAATCAATTAGTCCGCTAAATTATGAAAATTCACCCTTTTTTCTATTCTTTCTGTATTTTACAATTAATTGGACGGACAATGTTGTTGTAGGACATCAGCAAATTATGCCATATGTTTGCCTGTAAATTGCATGTGTTCTGTGGTCGGTTTGTTGAACAAAAAACTCGAGTTTCCGAGAGAAAAACCATGAACCCTCGCTAAGACCGCCTAACTCGGCCACGTTGTAAAACAGGCCCATAAAAATTCCTTCATTGACGGGATTCGATCTCAGCTCTTTTCCACCCACTGTGGAAAGGAGGGCGATTATTCCAATCGCGCTACTCACAGAGGTTCCACTGGGAGGAAACCTGTCGTTCTGTCTGCGTTGAATAGTTTCAATGAAATCGTTTATATAGTGGATAAATCAGCGCCATAAGCTCATTTTTCTTAATACACGAGTGCCGGATTTAGAGTATTTGAGTTTTTAGCTATTTTACTAGTTATCCCGGCTATCAAAAAAGAACCTCGTGCGAAAATGTGTAACATTAACCACGACAGGATCCACACTTAAAGAAAGTATATCACCACCGTCGGAAGTGTGCACTTTCTGGAGGTAAAAATAGGCATTCTGTGAACCGCTCAGATAAATGCTGGTGACACTAATGACTTCCAAAGCGCACTTCACATTTACAAAAAGTCCTCGAGTGCACTACAGTTAGACAATTAGTCAGCCAAGTGACTGAGTTCTACCAACTATAGCAACTCGAGTACTTGAAATAAGGGGTTTCCTTCGTATATAAAACATAGTCGCGGAACAAAAAATACTACCGACTAAGATAATTCAGTACTTGAGGAAAAACAGAAGAGCAAGCCGGTTAATTCCCTATTTCTAGAGAATTAACTGCACTTCATGCTTGTGGTACTGGTACATGCAAGTTTTTTAAGTCGTAATCAGAGAAACCGACCTCAGAACACGCGCAATCAAGACACATGCACACCTTATAGCCCAATCTAGAGATTTTCAATCCTTGAAATTAAAAACGCTATATACTCTGTATATTTCTACATTAAGCCCATCATGCAGAGCATTATTTTCGCATGGAAACAATCCATCATGGTTTCATAACTGTCACCAGTATCTCAATACTATTACCATCGAATGTTATCTGAGAAAGTAAACAGTCTATTATTGGAAAAATAATGGAAATAAGACTGAAAACAGTGCACAAATGAAAATAGGATAGCGTGATGGATTAGACATCAGCAGGTATGACGGGTAGTCAATAAGTATTTAACCTCACATTTGAGTTAAGGATTTGAAACTTGGCTGGCAATTTCATCCATCTCTGTGTAACTACCTTTTTGGAGCTACGCATTTCTTCCATCCGTGGATAAGCTTTTTCAGACCTCATGAATAGAACTCCACACTTTGAACTTCTAACCATGCTTCCACTTGATTAATTACCTACTCATCAGGCTGAAATCTGCAGCCCCATAATGGTTTCCTCGTTTTAAGGAAGAGCAAGAATTCTGAAGGTGAGAGGTCGGGAGAATAAAGTGGGTGCTGCAGATTTTCAAGGCCACACTTAATTGCAAAATCCACTGTATGAGCAGCCTAGTGAGCAAGAACAAAGAACATTGTCGGCTATGAGGTAGACAGCTTTGGATAGATTCCTGCGTCTCTTCAGATTGATAGACTCTCTTAACTATCCCAGAAGGTTTCTGTAGTACTCTTCAGTGATGCTGTTGCCCTTTAGAAAGTAATCTGCAAGGATTATATCTTTAGAATTCCAAAAGACTGAAAACTTGACCTTGTTGGCAGGCAATTGAACCTTGGCTATTTTGGGGATGTTGGTGAAGATAAATATTTCCATCATTTGATGATCTATTTCATTTCTGGGTCATAATGTACTCAGCATTCCTCCTGAGTCACAATATTCGTTAAAAAACATATTCTCTCTAACAAGCTCCAACAATTGTGCGGAACACTCTTTCCTGTGTAACTTTTTGAGGAAGTGTCAACAATCTTGGACCACATCAAGCTGCCCATTAGAACATGTATAGGAACTCAGCAGACATAAGAAAACAGAAAGTAAAACGTACGGTCGAGGAAACACTGATCTGGTAAATATACCTCGGAAAATTGGAGCTGTTTGGCAAGCAAAATGGCTGGAATGTGTTTGCGAACCAAACCGAATCCAGATTTATTTATATTATTCGGTATATGACGTATTAGAGAAAGACCAAAGCAAAAATTGGCATGCTTCCTTCCTCCAAATCATGTGGAATTCCTCAAAGCACCAAAAATACTCCAGTAAACGAGTCTAGTGTTTACGGGATCGCGATCTTGACTATTATTAATGAGATAATTGCCCAAAAGCATATGGTACATAAAGATCTGTTATTTTACGCGCGATCACCTACAGAAGTGTTTTAATTGGCGTTACTATTTGAGTGTTTATCCTGTTGGTGCCAAGTCATTGACGGGAAACGTGGTCGGGGTTTGGGCCGAACCAAAACAGTTGTTCCAAATGCTTTTTAGTCCATTCAAGTCCCATGTGTGGCAGCAAAGTCCTTTGAAAGATGTTCCTGGGAAGGTGGCCAAAACAGTATCAACGACTTCAACTCATCGAGGTTCGGATTTTCACCATTACGAAGAAATAGATGACGCGTGAGTGTGTGTCGTAAAGCTGATGTACACTTCTCCAGCTTGAATGCACCTTTGAACTTAGTTATCAAAGACAAGTTGAGTTGGTCTCATGCGAGGGTAGCAAGGTTTTCTCTCCAGAAAAAGTTCAGCAAAAAGAAAATCGGCCTCAGAACACACTTGACATACAATATACACGGAACAATTGGCCATAGTCGCTGATGCTCCTAAAACCTCACAACAACAATTACTTGAATTTTTAAAAGGCGAAATTTAAATTTTAAAAACTCTTCAGTGAAATCATCGCTTTACATTTAAATACATTCCACAAGGTGTTCTGTGTTTTTCCGAAGTGAATGTAATTCTTTTTTTCAAACCACGAGGTTTCTATGTTAAAATTTTGGTACTGTTACTGGAATGGTACCAGAATTGAGAACTTGGATAAAACTCCTGCAATGTTTTATTATTCGCATTGTTATCACCTGATTAATAAAACATGTGCAATTCTATACGCATTCGAAACGCTTTACAATCAAGGATCTGAAATATAATGCGAAATCAATTTTTAAATTGACTTCTGAGAAATTAAAAAATAAAACGTTTAAGCACTGAAAACGTTTTTTGCAGATTGCCACACGTAAGTGGACAGTTTTGCTGCATAAGAAAGGAGCTAAATCAGAAATTGCAAATTATAGACCAATTAGCTTGTTATCCCACATCTACAAGTTGTTCACAAGGGTCATTACTAACAGATTAGAAAGAATACTTGATGAGAATCAACCGAAAGAGCAAGCTGGCTTTAGGACAGGATTCTCAACTATGGATCACCTTCACGTAATATCACAGCTAATGGAGAAAGCAAATGAATATAAAACACCATTATGCCTGGCATTTGTGGATTATGAAAAGGCATGTGACTCCATACAGCATAAGGCAATGTTTCGGGCACTGGAAAGACAAGGCATAGATACTCCATATATTATGATTTTGAAGAAAATATATGAGAGTGCTACATCCTTTATTAGACTAGACAAAGACAGTAGCAAATTTAAAATCGAGAAAGGAGTTCGACAAGGAGACACAATATCTCAGAAGCTGTTTACTGCTGCCCTTGAGGAAGCTTTCGGAAGATTAGACTGGTCGCAGAAAGGAGTCAATGTGAACGGAGAGTACCTAAACCATTTACGATTTGCAGATGACATTGTGGTCATAAGCCACGATCCCAAAGAATTAGAGGAAAATCTTAATCAGTTATGCAGAGTTAGTAAGGATTTTGGACTAAAGATGAATATGGCTAAAACAAAAGTAATGATGAACAAGTATGCCACGGAAAGGGAAATAATGATTGAAGGAGAAGTAATTGAAAAGGTGGAGTCATATACTTATCTGGGACAAGTTATTAGCTGTAATAATGATAAATGGCTGGAAGTGAAGAGAAGAATAAATTTTGGATGGATAGCATTCAGGAAATATAGTCACATACTGAAGAGCAATATCCCAGTTTGTCTGAAACGTAAAATAATGAATCAATGTATACTCCCCACCATGACTTATGGAAGTGAAACTTGGGCACTCACCAAAAGAATGGAAGAGAAGCTAAGAACTACACAGCGAAGAATGGAACGAATTATATTGGGAATCAGACTGTTAGATAAGAAGAGAAACACATGGATTAGGCAGCAAACTCAAGTAAAGGACACTCTTATCAAAACTAAAGAACTAAAATGGTCTTGTGCAGGACACATAGCTAGAAGACATGATGACAGATGGACTAAGAAAATAACAGAATGGTACCCAAGAGGAGCTAGAAGAAAACCTGGAAGACAAAGGCGGAGATGGATAGATGAAATTCATCAGTTTTTGAGTAGTAAATGGATGGCCAGTGCTCAAAACAGAAGGAACTGGAAAGTTGCTGGAGAGGCCTTCATCCTGCAGTGGATTGAAAATGGCTGATGATGATGATGATGAAGTGGACAATCTGCAGAAATTCTCACAATAAAAAAAAAAAAAAAAAAAAAAAAAAAAATATATATATATATATATATATATATATATATATATATATACACACACACACTGTGCTGCCACTTTATTAGGTACATCTACCTAGTAGCTGTTTTAGCCTTCAAAAACAGCCTGAATTCGTCTCGGCATGGATTGAACAAGATGCTGAAAACGTTGTGCAGGAATGGAGTACCATGCAGACGAGTGTGTCACGCAGTTCCTTGAGATTCAACGGAGGTGTAGGCCTGCAGCGAACAGCCCTTTCCAGCTCATCCCAAATATATTCAATAGGATTGAGATCCGTGAACTGAGCGGTCCACTGCAGCAAACAAAAGTCATTTTCATGTTCCTGGAACCATTCCGTAGTGATTTAGGCTTTGTGCACCGGCGCATTATCCTGCTGGAAATAATCATCTGACTGGGGATAAACTGTCAACATGAACGGGTGAACTTGGTCAGCAGTGATGTTTAGGTACAATGTGGCATTCAGACGTGAATCTATGGGTATCAATGGACCCAACGTGTGCCAAGAAAACATTCCCCACACCATAACACTGCCCCCACCACCTTGCACAGTAGTCGTCAGACATGACGGGTCCATGGATTCATGTTGTTTTCGCTAAATTCTGAGCCTTCCATCAACATGATGCACCAGGAACTTCGACTCGTCAGACCAAGCAACTGTTTTCCAATCCTCGATAGTCCAGTGGTGGTGTTGCTGTGCCCACAGGAGGCGTGCTCTCTTGTTCTTCATTGATAACAAATGTACGCGATGTGGCCGTCGGCTATTTTGGCCCATTCACGACAAAGTGCGACTAGTGGTCCGTTGCGATATTTTGTTCTGCGCACCAAGGTTGTATTCTGACGTGATGGGCGACATTGTGGCCCATCTGTTTTCTTGCACAATTCTAGCCATCCTCCTTTGACCTCTCTCATCAATAAGCAATTTTCTTCCACAGGAGTGCCGTTGAGAGGATGTTTTCTGTTCGTTGCACCATTCTCGATACACCCTTGAAGCCGTGGTGCGTGAAAAGTTCAGGAGAACTGCCGTTTCAGAGATGCTTTGTCCAGTACGTCTTGCACGTACTACCATGCCACGTTCGAAGTCCGTTAGATCACTCCTTTCCCCCGTTCTTGCTTCGGTTTGTACGCTTAACTGATACTAGAAAGGTTGTTCTGCTGCATTTATATCCAAAATTGTGGTCATGTGACTTACAACGTTGTAGGACAAACCATTTGTGTGCACAGCAGGGGTGTACCTAATAAAGTGGCAGCACAGTGAATATACTCCATAATAATGTCGTCTGTTATTTCATTCTTTACTAGGGCCGATCCAGGTTATCTTAAATGGACAATAGTCACTTAGTTAACTAACAACCTAATGGAAAAAACAATATTTTACCATAAAAATAACACAAAGGTGAAGTATCTCAAATACGACTTCATTTTTATTCAAAGTAATTGCACCACCTAATTAAATGCATTTATTACTACCTGATTGAATGCACTTATTACAGCGTTCTAAAAATTTCTATAGAGAGTCAGTGAAGGCGTCTAAAGGCGCCTTCGCTGACTCAACATTCTTCTTTATGTTCTCGACATCTTTAAATCGCTTTCCTTTGAGGGCAGTTTTCACCTTAGAAAAGAGAAAGACGTCCGCTGGTGGTTAGTCAGGAGAGTACGGTGGATCTGCACAATGCCATGTTTAAAAATGTCTTCACAACAAGTGCAGAATGGGCGGGGGCATTGTCAACAAGAAACAGCTGCGTTTCTCTAGAAATTTCAGCTATCCAGTGAAATGGGCTTCAATAGTCATTGAAGCACCTGTACATAGAACACAGCACTGACTCTCTCCCCTTCAGGGCCAATCGTGAATATTCTTGGAAATTCACAGAGAATTTCCAAATTCCTTGTGAATCACAACCTTCGGTTTGTAGAAAAACAATAATTAGCATCGTCTTGATCCTGTACTTCTGTAAATGAACCTTTTTGGGCCTTGGTGATGATTTTGAAGTCCACTGCATGCTCTAGCGCTTCGTCTCTGGGATGAAGCACTCATCTCTAGTGAGAATACGATCGAGGTAATTAGAATTGTCTTGAGCAGTCCGGATGAAGTCTTCGCATGATGACACTTCTTCGTTGCTTCTGCTCATCCGTGATGCTGTTTTCCCGAACGTTTTCAAGTCTGTCCTCATTTCGAAAGGTTGATGGGCACCCAATTCTTATGGGTCATCACGAACATCCTCATGTCCATCTTTGAACCGCTTATACCATAAAAACACACTAGTACGACTTAATGTTTCATTATCATACATAGTTTTTAGCACGTCATACGTTTCAGTTCGAGATTTTTCCAGTTTAAAGCAAAATTTGATATTCTTTCATTGCTTTGGCAAAAGTTCTATCTACAAAATACTCGATGTACAACTTAAAATATGGAGATTGCCAAAATTTTTATATTGGACAAAGCGGTAGTAGACTATTCAAAAGAATCAAAGAACATAAGTCGGTCATAATCCACTGCCACGTGGCTAAATCAGAATCTGTCTAACACACTTGGAGTGAAGATGGCCAATGGAATTTCAAAAACACTTCAGTCTTAACTATTAAGTACCACAAACAGTTTATTTCTATAATTAAAGCATGTTTATAAAAGAGACATGCTTATCTACTTTTCTATGCTACTGTAAGAGTACACTCTTACAAATATAATGAAAATATTATTTATTTGAAATAAATTCAAGTAGGACAGAGAAAATGATAAATATTAAGGTTTGTAAAATACTGGATTTAGAAATAGGGAGGTTATAAATGTGTGAAGTAAATAGTAGTTAAATGGAGACAAGAAGTAACAAACAGTGGCCCATACCAGGGAATGGGCGATCAGGCGAGAAAGGGTTGCTAAAAGTGGTAGGACAATAGGATCATGAAATACCAATGATTGATAAACATTGGTGATTTGTAGTAAGAGAACTGCTGTAAAGGAAGAGAAGCACCTTTTCTTAGCAATAGTTGGAACCTATTAATTGTGCGAGAGAGATTTCCGAAAAGGGAAAGGAAGGGTTAACCAACAAACTATGTATATACACTGCCCTACCATTAATATCCGGATACCCCTCCATGGGTAGGGAAACAGGTCCTATGCATGCAACAGAATCTGCTATAAATATGCACACCGGGCTTCGAGCAGACAATTGCAAAAATGGACATGCAAGATGACACGTTCAACAGAATTACCCCAACAGTTCAACAGAATTGATCACCTCAGCAAATTCTAGACGCCGATTAACATGGTGTAAGGAGCGCGAATCCTGGACTGTAGAGCAGTGGAAAACAGTCCTATGGATAGACGAGTCGAGGTTCGCACTCTACCAGTCTGATGGCCGTTCCTGGGTGTGGCGAATGCCAGGGGAACAGTTCCTTCCTGATTGTATCCTCCCAACAATGAAGTTTGGTGGAGGCAGTGTCATGGTATGCGGCTCCTTTCGTGGTTTGGCTTAGGCCCATTACTCGTTATCGACAAAACCATGACTGCTGTGCAATACTAGGACAGCCTGGACAATTATGCACTTCCAACATTGTGGCAATATCTGTACCAGCAAGACAACGCGCCATGCCATACTGCTCGAGTCGTAACAAAGTGGTTTGAGGACATGGGTGTGGAAAAGTTGGATTGGCCAATCTGAACCCTATTGAGCATCTTTGGGATGTCTTGGATCGTCGGGTACGTGCACGTCGAGATCGCCGAAAGAACAAGGTCGAACTGTGGCTGCGTTAAAGGCCGAGTGGAGGAACATGTCACCTGACATTTATAAAAAGCTGGTTGAGAGAGTACGCTGAGAAGATTGAAGTCCATCATAAAAGTAAAAGGTTTCAGCACAAAATATTAAATGACGCAATAAAAGCTCTTTTTTTGTCTAAAGGCAGGTGTCCGGATATTTATGGTAGGACATTTACGGTAGGACAGTGTATATAACGCGTCAATTAAAAAGTAAGTCTGCCTCACTTATTTTTAGGTTTATAATATTTTTAAGCTAGGCCTTTTTGTTGTATTTGGGCCGAAAATTTGGAATTTAGATTTGTTAAAATCGACTAAGTATTATCATTTAGATTTTAAGATTTCTCAATTTAAATGCGGAAATAATGAACAGCTTTTTCCTCAAAGGGAAAGTTGTTCCCCGTCCTCGGTTTAATCTAGAAACGTTCAGCTGTATAGAATAGCTATCATTAAGTGGAAAACTGGAAAACGTAGAAGTGGTTTTTGGTTAATGTCTTAGAAAATCAAAACATCAAACAGCTGTTAACTAGCCCTCTTGAGGAGAAATTTTAAGGAATCGGATAAGCCGAAAAGAGTACACGCTGCAACTGCTAACAAACCATCACCACAAGAGGAAACATCACAGTTTTCAAATCGACATCTTTGGGCAGATGGATAGGAACAGTCACATATGGTACCTATTCATTCCAAAAAAGAAAAGGAAAAATAAATAAAACCTGTTGCTTTTACCAGCTGTTGAAGATTCCTTTAACCCCCGAGTGGGCAACCAATTAAAATTCAGAAAACTTTTTACATTCGAAATAAGAGCGAAGTGGGGGATGCTTAAAATTTCATCCCATACAAAAGCTAAGAAATATCACAGTTTCTTCTCTTTTTCCACCTACAGAAGGATTCCGTTATCTGTAATAAGATCTCTGCAGACTCTTGCTAACTTAAAGAAAACTGTTTTATTCAGACTTCACTCTTCAGCCAATCTTCCGCACTTTTAACTATCTCCAAGTTTAAGTAATACTCCTGACATCATCGTTTATTTTCTTCTTCGCAGATCAGGCCGAAAAGGACCTTTGCATGAAAATTCGCATTACAAGTGGAAAGACGCTGACTTAGCGGAAGTTAAAAACTTGCATGTGGGGTGTTCCTGGTAGATCGCCTTTCAGTTGGATATTCAAGGAGACACGCACCGCTCCTCATCGACGATGCTCGCTATAGGCGACTTTCTTTTATATCCGAGTTGGTAAATGACGTCATTGGCGGCCTTTTTTGAAGTCCCACACGTTCTAAATGATACCAGCGCTCGTTAAAGACTCTTCACTTTTAAGAGATAAGAAACGTTAGCGCAATTTTTAGTCTTATTAAGCACGTGCAACTTTTTTTTTTTCTTCTACCGGTGTAGGCTAGAAGTTAACCGATACGTTTACGTAAATCTTGGCAGAAATGCAGAAAATTACTTTTCTGATTCATCAAGAGAAAATCCAAAGAGCCAACTTCAGTTTAATGGAAGAAATGAAGGAAAAAATACAGAAAAATGGAATAGTCCAGTAATCTCTGTTAACCTTCCAGGATTCATCTGCCCTTCCTGGATATCTACCACCGATTTCTTTTCTGAAGGGGTTAAAGTTCTAATTTGCCCAAAATTCAACCATTCTGGATCCTGCTGATTTGCTCAAAATCGCCAAACGCAACCGTATTCAACATGGACCCCTAAAGAAACAGAACCCAGATAAAAACAATACTGAATTTCAACTGGGACCTCTAGATAAAGACAAGCCATTTCTGTGTGCACAACGAATTCTAGTCCGATTTAATCCAACGTGTAAAAGTAACAAGCGACATCAGAATACACATTATCTTGGCAACGCAGAAAAGCAAGAATTCGTTAAGCGATTCCTCATCAATTTATTCGTCTTTCTCCTTATCATTTACTTTCTCTCCATCTTCTTTTTCTTAAGTTCATTTGTCATTAAGGAGCTCCGAGCTATCACCACTTTAATTGGCTACTGTAAGTCCCTTTTCCTCAACTATCGAAATCTCCGGTGACATTTAGAATTCATTCCACGCATTCTATTGATTATCTCTCTTTTTCAACCTCCCTCTCGAGTATTTTGGATGGAAACTAATCTCTCTAATGTCTTCAGGAGTCATTAGGCTAGCTCAGTAGGAGAGGAGGAAATGACACAGTTTCTTTTTTCATTTCTCCAATTAATCTTTAATATATATACATCCCCCCTGTATATAGGCAGGTAATGACATTTTTTCTAACGCTGTTTTGGATTATTTTCATGATGGATATCTCTCCAGAGTCCTCGCATGGTTTGCTCAGCTGAACACCTTTCCTCATTGCTTATTCATGTTGGGTCTTCTTACTCCTACCCAGCTGTTAGTTATTAATCACCCGGCTTCCGTTTCTTGTCACTAAGGAGACCATCATGTTTAATCGAAGCAAGAAACAGCGCAAATGTACGTCTTGCGGTCTGATGTATTCAATAGAGAATACAAAGTTTACGATAACATCTATTAAGAGCGAGTAATCAGCTTATTAACCCCAGTTTAATTAATTACAGCTAGTAGATAGTTGATTTATTCACCCTTTTCGGCGTTATGGTTACTACTAACAACTAATTACTCTTATAATACGCCCAAAGTTTGAACTACATATTTATGGAGTACGGTATGCTCGAACTTGCGATATCGCGAAGGCTTACCTGCACGTTACAAGCCTCTACAACGGCAAACAAACTTTGGAAAATACATACACGTTCATTAATTATATTTCTAGTTGAGGGACCTTTATTGTTCCTTTATTGATTTACATATTATGATATGAAAAAGTTTTGCGGTCACGTGGATTCGAACCACGGTAAATAAACTACAAACACATTGAAGTAAAAATGAGACTATTCCATGGATAAAAAAAAGAGAAATCTGGGGAAGTTCAGTACAACGTATTCTTATAAAGAAATCATTGAAAACAATTTGCATTTTTCCACTGTCAAGAAAACTAAATGACCAATGAGCAAACAGGAAGATAGAAGAAATGAGAATTACCTTAGAGCGTGGCCACTCCGTAGAAAAATCAATCAGAAAGCAAGACGATACCTATATAAAAGCATTTGACAAATCGAAATGCTTGGATCGATTCTCCTCTGCTGAGACCACTAAAGAATTGATTACATGCCACGAGCTGTATGCTAAAGAAGACGCATGAAACCCATTCCCAAAGGTACATATTCTGGAGGAATTCTCGAAGAGTTGAACAGAATCTAACATATGCTACAGATTCTCGTACCTATTAAGGTACTCTCGCATTTATATGAGAAACCTTAATTTATTGAAGAGCTTGTTTAAATGAGAATAAAAAAAGCTCAACGAAGGTAATTAACATTCCCCATGTATTCGCGTACCTCTGTTTTTCTTTAAGATAAAACAGAAGCCGAGTTCTTTGTGTTTAAAGACTTTCCAGTTAAACAAAGAATGAATTCTCACGTAGCATCGTACTTAAAAAGCAAGGTTCTGCTCGTTGATTAAACTGTATTAGAAAATAACTGCGCAAGTTTATATACAGGGTGTCCAAAAGGTTACTTCCCACTTACGCGACCATAATATACTGAAAATGGATCAATAAACAGTTGTGTACGAAGCTAAAAAGTAAGCTAAATTTTACACAAAATTGATCAATCTCGTCTTATGGAGTCATCACAAGTTGTCTCGATCTTGCACATCAAATAAACATCACTGCTTCATAAGGAGACGTACATTGCTGCAAATTTTATAGATCTGTTTGGTGTAAAACCAATTCTTTTTTTCACTCTCTTCGGCATTTCAAACCTTCAGTAAATTCACTGAGGCCCAGATGATCAATCGTTCAATATATATTTAAAGTATACTCCAAAGTCAAACAGCCAAAAAGATACATCGCAGTTGCGTGCATTTCTACAATGACAGAGGACAAGGTTTAATATGGCCAACCAAATATACTGGCGCGTCTTTCTTTTGGGTTTGGCTTATTGCCAGCACGTCCTTGACCTTGTATATTCCACGCATAAAAGTGACTGCTCGTTGGTAGATAGCAAAAACCAACAAGAGGGCAACTTTAGTAACCTCTACGATACTCATCAGTGCCAATGAAAGCACGACTTGTTGGGATGAATCCGTTATGGAAGAGCACCTTTAGCAACTGAGACAACTGTGTCCTTAGAGATTGGATTGGATTGCAGACAATTATCCGTTGATCACAGTATCCCGATTCCATCATCTGCTGATTTCCTTGAAAGGGTTCTTGTCATTCTCCAACTGCAAAACGTTTTTACAGCGCGTATGTACCTTGTTTGAAATATTTATTAATGGCTCATATTTAATGGTTCAAATCCTTGATGACGATACGATTTCTGGACTTTTAATCATTTCAACGCAATGTACTTGGAGATATAATGATAACGGTGATGACCGGACACGGCCAGTCCATGTACTGCTCCCTCCCGAAATATTCCACGCGCAAGAATAGCACAATTCTGTATGGTTTCCGGAATTAGCCATGTAAGTATTACTAGCGATCAATAAATTCTCCGTTATCTGCTATCTTGTATGTATGTGCGCGTGCGACAGAGAGAGCTGGCTTGTTCATCTTTCCGAGTGCAGTGAACTGGAAAATTAAAGCTTCTGATAGCAACGCATGCCCTCACTAGAGAATTTACAGACGTCACCGTGCGTAACAAGATGTTTACAAGCAAGTGTTGAGGTACAATATGATGACTTCGGCGAATGTTATTTTCTTGAATCTTGCACAGGAGAAGGTACGTTGGACCATCCATGTGTTCAGATGGAGAAACCTGTTAGTGTCGTGTATAAAAATAGTCGTTGTTGATTTAATACAGAAACAATATTTGTATTTAATAAACATAAAAATGACTATTCGAAACTGGATGAAAATCATGGACGAAATCCCTGCACCAAATTGTGCCAGGGATTTCGAATGAAAGGATATCAGCAGTTTAAGTTAAAGGCATTTGGGAGAAATGATAGCGAAACAGACTCCTGTTTCTGTAAAGATTTGGACATTATTACAGTTATTACATGTAGAAGCTGAGGGGACTCAAGAATCTTGAAAGGGCAGTACGTTTTTTTCCTTTCTTTAATACTCAAAAGACATCACTAAAAGCTTTTTAATATACCATTGTGAATGAAGTCCAATTTTTAGATGTAAACCATGCTTTTCCCCTGCAAATCATCCATCTTTCCGAGCGAATGCAATCAGCGTATAACTTCAAACTCTGTGCAAAGACAAATCCTTAATGGGAAGAAAAATTCAACGAGGCCTAATTCAATTACTTTTAGGTTCTGCATCGCAAGGAGGTAATTATGTATTTCAGATTAACAGAAGTAATTAAGAAAGCTCTTGTCTCTGGTGAAGCATTTAAAACGATTAGATAGTGTAAAGCATTGCGTATTTCGAAGGGGAGTCAAAGAAAACATGAGTTGATACGAAGAAAAAGAAAGATGCCTTTGACCTTTCGCTGAATGAATCACGTGTCGCTTTCCTTCGGCTTGCAATCCCACGCAGTTTCCAGCCTCGCTGTTGCTATGAACTTTCTGGTGCCTTGGTAACAAATCTTTAATAAAACCGACAGTTGTTTTTTTATATATTTCCGAAGTTGGTGTTATACAAAACCTGATAAAGGATTAATTTCCTGCTGACCAGAATCATTCTTTGAACTGAACTCAATTAATCATTTCGATGAATTGCGAAAATCGAGTACCAACAGGTTTTCTTAAGGTTAAGTATCGATTACTAAGCGCTCAGGTAGGTGGTGTTTACTTTCTCGACATCTGTGGTACTACTTGAGGTAAGTGGAGTTAATCCGGTGGAAAGAACACGTGATAATACAGAATAATGGTGAGTATTCCACATAAAAGCAAATATCTCAAATATTAGTCACACTTTCAATCAATCTCTCAAAGCGCTAGATGTGAAGAGTATTTAGCGATTGAGGTTGTAAAGAGTAGTTGTTGTTGTAGTAAGAGGGTTTTAGGAACATCGGCGACTAAGGCCATATTGCTCGGTGTATACTGTCCATAAATTGCTTGTGTTCTGAGGTTGATTTTCTGTTTTCTGGATGAAAAACCATGCTACCCTCGCCCGGGACCAACTAACTCAACCACGTTGTGAAAAAGGACCAATTCCTCACGTCATCGACGGGACTAGAACTGAGGTCTTTTCCACCCAGTATAGGGAAGACTATGATTCTACCAACTGTGATACGCACGAGAGCGTGGATGAGAAGAGAAAATGTGAAAAAATAGTTGTAAGACAATTGGATTATTGGCGATTTTTGTCTAAAATTTTCACCAATTGCCGATAAAAGGTATGAGGGGGGTAAGAAAAGATTCCATTTTTATAAAATGCAAAAGAAACGCATGGAACTGATTGCAGTCAAAAAGATTAAAATTGCAAAAAACACCAAGTTGCGCTTTTCTAATTAAAACCTATATTAAGGGGAAAGCGCCAACTTTGCACTGCCCCTTCATCTTACGCAGATTTTTTCCAACAAGCGGAAACACCTCACTTGGTCTTTCCGCCGCTTCCGTGACGCCATATTAATAACTCGTACGAAGGAAATGACCAGCGACCACGTGAAATATGTTCCACGGAAAATGTCTCGCTGCGCTAATTTTATGCAAAGAAGAAATATCTTTTGCTGGGCGTTCTCGCCTTAATGTAACGCACTCTTTCTTCATTATCTCCGAAATGGGCACAGATTTTAATGAGGAATGAAAAATAATAGCGTCGTAGCTCACACTTGGAGAGCGTAAACTGCGAGTCTTCAAGAAATTAAACTTCAATACCAAATCAATAAGTTTGCTTGTTATAACCTAACTTTCTGTCCACGTTATTGTTTGCGCTGAACGCGTAGAAACCCCTCCAACCTCGATGATGCGAGGCATTTACGAAATAACGCAATTATCTTAACGAAGGAGTGCGCTGTTCTGACACGAAAGACGAATAAAATCTGCTCGGGGAAAGAGAGAAAGAGAGATTGGAGGTTTTCTATTGTGGACAAATAATGGAATTGGAGTGAACATCGGTGTATTTGTTTAAGGTGTATAGTGGCTACCAGCGACTTTTTCTTTAGTATTCTAAATAAAGAGAAATACGGAGAGGAAAATGGAGAAGAAATTCGCAAAAGAAGCCAATGACTCGACATACAACAACATTATTCATAAAGTTACCATTCTTAAAGGTAAAACGTATGAGACAAGCAGACCTCAAGTAAAATTGCAAGAAATTTACGACTGGAGACATCGTGACTATGGGCTTGGAAGATTATTAAAGTTGTCGGTGCACTTAACAACCCTTCGATATTCCTCAACATTTCCACCGATGTTAGTGCAGAAAATCCAAACTTCAAAAAGCAGTATTTCTTTGGAATTTATTGCCAGTAAACTTGGAGTGTCTCTTATAGGACGCGATGGATACTTTTATTCGAGAATATGTCAGCATCCTCTGACGATGCATTCCACCAAGTGGACTTATTAATAACAGAAAAGCGAGCTGTTAATAGGCAACCACAATTTTCATAAGGCTACAGATAAATTTCCAATAGAGACCTCTGTTTTCATTTAACTGGGTCTGTGTCATCCTGGGAGTAATTAGATAAGGGATCTGCTTTCCCATTACGACGGTCCAGGATCTCGTAACTATTACATCTCCATGGAAACCGACCAGCAAGGGTGATTTTGCCAAACGCTTTAACTAATGCCACTCCTGCAACTGGGCATTTTCTTTCTACGTACTCTTTGCACTTCCAGGTGTGCTGGAAAGACATTAAAACCCCAGTTAGCATTTGCGCCTTATTTCTTCGATGTATTATTAGTCAGTCGGGTTGGACCAATAATTACGAAGCCGTATCACGCGCGACTGCAAAGTGCTCCTTTCACTCAGTTGTTATTTGCTTTTTTATGACTTTCTTCAGCGCCCTCTACAAAACGTTTGTTTCGTCCAATTTCATTTTGGAAGCAGCTGCACTGTCGTCCAGCTAGATGCATTTTAAGGGGAGAGGGAAGAAGCTAAGTCACGCGGTAGCCGAAGACACCTTATCGAAGTATGTCAGTCAGCATGGTTTTGTATTATTCATTCTAATGCTTGTAGCTTTGCATTTGTAATCGGAGTCTCGAAGATGGGAAAATGCTTTGGTTATTTAAATAAACTGAACACATAAAATGCACATCGTAAGATGGTCCAGGAAGGTTCAATCCATCTATGGCGAAAACAAAAATAAGATTACCTTTAATTCACTTCCACACATCCTTGGGATCTCAGTTCGCGAATGCTGTGTGCTTCTGTAAACTTTCATTCTACAACAGACTACCAAGTCTTCATAGTCAAACAGATGGGCTGTGCTGTTGTTGTTGTTATAGGATTTTAGGTGCATCAGCGACTAAGGTCATACTTCACTTCTCCGTGTATGTTGTCTATAAATTACGTGTGTTCTGAGGTCGATTTTCTGTTTGCTGGATGAAAAATCCTAGTTTTCGGAAGAAAAACCATTCTACCCTCTCCTGAGACAGACTAACTCAACCACGTTGTGAAAAAAGGCCCATAAAATTCCTCCCATCATCGATGGGACTCAAACTCGGGTCTTTTTCATCCCGTGTGGGGAGGACGACGATTTTACCAACTGTGGTTTACCAACGATTTTCTCATCTGCCAACCACGAGGGCAGATGGGTTACGTTCAATGAAATAAAGCTTCTTGCTTATATTTGATATGTATTAAAGATTTACTTGTATATTAGTAACTACATGTTAATCAGGAAGGATTTATCGAATAGATTGAAAAATACTTCAATCAGGCTTAATGTCGAAGTTTGCAGATGATACAAAGGTTGGCAGGGTTGTTAATGACAGTAATGGCAGTGTGCTACTGCAACAGGATCTAGATAATTTGGGCAGATGGGCTAAGAAGTGGCAACTGAAGTTTAACCTTGACAAATGCAAAGTACTGCATATGGGTAGAAGTAACCCCAGAGAAACGTACCAACTGTGTGGTACTACACTTAAGGTGGTAGAAAATGAAAAAGACCTGGGAGTAATTGTGCAGGCAGATATGAAGTTTTCTGAGCAATGCAGACAGGCTGCCAGGGCAGGTCATGGGGTTTTGTCAATGATATATAGGAATTTTTCTAGCAGGGAGAAGGAGGTGATTGTCCCTCTGTATAAGGCAATGGTCAGGCCACGCCTTGAGTACTGCATACAGGTCTGGAGGCCTCATTTTAGGAAGGATGTAGATTTGCTTGAGCGTGTACAGAGAAGGGCAACAAGATTAGTGAGGGGAATGAAGGGATCCTCTTACCAAGAGGGGCTTAAGTTCTGCAAATTGCAGTGGCTGGAGACTAAGCACCTGCGCGGTGATCTGATTGAGGTGTATAAGGCCTTTAATGGGTTGAGCACGCTGAATTCTGATGGGATCTTTCCACTTATTTAGATTACCAACCTAGGGGGGCATAAATTCAAATTAAGAAAAGACAGAGGTAGAATTGATGTGCGGAAATTTGCCTTTAGCCAGCGGGTGGTTAATTGCTGCAACAAACTTCCATCTGTCGTTGTGGAAGTTGATAGGTTGAATAAATTTAAGGAGGAACTGGACAGGCATTTGGAGGGAATGGTGTGATTTGTTTTTTTTTTTTTTTTTTTTTTTGGCTGATGCTGCATAAGCTCATACACTTGCTTTCTTGCATCACATGCCACTACTACTACTACTACTCAGAGAGCAGTTAAAAAAGATAATGTGTTTTGATATTCTTTTAAATAAAGAATTTCACTCCATATTTTGCGATACATTCTTCCGCACTTTCTTATGGCTAAAATCCAAACGTGTGTCTACTCTTTCAGAACTTTTCTCAGCTGTTTTAAGAAAATTAAACGTTTGTTAGCAGAAATAATTATCAGTTCTTTAAAAAGATGCCCATAGCAATCTAATTAAAGTGACAATTTTCCTACTTGTGCTGAACGCTAACCTTTTTATTGCTTGAAAAACAAAAAAAGGGTTTTTCACGAGGAGCAGACTTGCATGCCGAAAAGCGTTCTGAAATGGTTAATTAAAGATGCACAAAGAAGATGAGAGAGTTGAAAAAAGACGCATATAATAATACTAAAAAGGTTCAGAAATTGTAGAGAGAGAGAGAGAGAGAGAGAGAGAGAGAGGTATTTCCACAGTCTGTTATCATTCCTTAAAATCGACGAGTTTTATATAAGCCTTTTCTTTTGATACAAAGAAGAAATACACCCTAATGGGCTTTTTTCACTCCATGGCTGAGTTAGTCAGTCTCAGGCATAAATAGAAAGGTATTTATCCACCGGAAACTCGGGTTTTTCATCCAGAAAAAAGGAAAATCGACCATAGAACACCCGCAATTTTTCTACTTACGGTTAATGCAATATAAAATAACTGTTGCGTTTGTAAAAACTCAATTTCGAAAACATCTATGGTGTATAAAATATTACTATTCGAGACTGAAATAATTCACGAAGTATAAACTTATTCTTTAGCGGTAAATTTCAAAACATTTCTCGGTACTACGTCATAGTTTCTGCATTTAATTTTCGCGTGTGTGTGAAGTAAACGTGTGGTAAACAAAACAAACGCGAGACTCCCATTGAGTTAATCTGGGCCTCCCGATTAAATAGTTCATTATCTTCCTTGCATTTCAACAGTGTTAAAACACAAGGCTGGTAATGAGCCCTGTACAGGATGCCCAATGTAGTGTTCGCGTGTAACACCAGGCAATATAAACTTAGTTATCGAAGTTCAGATTTCGTCTTGTGTTTGATCACTTTCTTGCAGATTGCAATGTACCCATTGTCATCTTTCGTTTCAAGCACTGTAAATCCCTTTTCCCCGCTATCATGATCATCAGACAAACATTAGTTACTGTCCAGTGCACAAAGGTAGTTTTTTTGTGTTTTCATCCCGAAAACAAACTATAGAATTACACAGGTTACAAACACAATAATACGCTGATGCCTCATAACCATCATAGGACATCAAACACAAACTCTTCGATTTTCTTGAATATTTCGTACTGGAGCTGTCCAAACCCCAATGTTAACATATCCCATTATAATAAACGATTGAAAGCTTGAGGCTTTCCTAAATTGCTACCAACAGATTCTCCTCCACACTTTTTTTTTTTCACTCTTCAAGAGATTAAGAGTTTAGCGAGTGCTTCTTATCTATGACTGACGTTTCCTAACTGTCGGTTGGGTAACGCAAGCATCAATTTCTTCAATCCCTCTTAAGCGACAGCTCTACCAAAAGCCTGTAATTCTCACGCTGATAACATAGTTTTGTCTCCTAAGTGTACAAACAACGCTCAATGTTTTATGCGGATAACTATAAAAAGAAGGTTGTGAGGGAGATGCTGACACTTTCTTTAAGGATTCCGATCTTATCTAGAAACAGAAAAGTTCAAATCTTATCATCGGATAACGAGATATGATTAATTTCAAGAATCATATATCCACCATTGCTTTTGATCTCCAAAATAACACAAGTAGTTGACAGATACAAGAGATGTAGCTGCGTCCCTTGTGTCCTAAGAGGGTTATTAGAATTTACTCTCCCTTCACGAAAACTTAGATATTAGACAAGCATTAGTTTAGGTACAAAAATTTAAGTATCAAACCCCATCTGTGTATACTACGAAGAAAAGCGAATTCTGTTTTTTTCTATCATTTATGGAGTGTGTACTTTGTCCTAACTAGTGTCCATATTAAAGTGGATTTATATCCAAGAAAATGCGAGGTATTTATAAAATGGCTTTATGGTGTCAAAATATAACTCAAAAGATTGATAAGTAAGATTATGTAAAAACAGTGGCGTATTGTATTTGGGATTTTATCTCGTTCTGGTTACTGGAAATTGAGTTAAGTCCTTTTGGAATGAGGACAAGTAGCATTTGAAAGAAACTAACTAGATCGAGGAGGAAGAGTTGTAATCTAATGGACTTATAGAAGGGAAGACATGTGAGGGCTGATTATTTATTTATAAATTCTTCGCTGTGAAGATCCGCATTTACATCATATTGTGACTACAAAAACATACACGTACTTATCTATTGAACGCCTCAACTGTTTGAGTCGGCTGAGAATAAAGCCTATTTAGTTTTTTCCCGAGGGGAAAAACTAAAATGCCTTAATCTTCGATAAATTATTCACCCACCATATCGCTGGAAAACGTTCCTTTCTTAAATACATGATTATTAACATATTGAAGAGTTTTTACTTAACACCGGGACTTTGACAGACCCAAGTGTCCTTTCACTTGTCTCTTACATCAAAGATCCTGATTTAAAAAAACGGAAATTTAACAAAATAGCATTTTTCTTGGTAGGGAGAGGAATCATCTCCATCAGATATTGGACCATTTAATGATTCCAAAAACACCATTCTTGAAAGAACATCAGCAAGCGTATACGTTGAAATTTGGCTTGTTTTCTCATCGGAAATGGTGAAAAACGTATCCCAAAAAAACAGTGCATCTCCAGAGGCTTCTTCAGAATCACTGCAACGATGCTTTAGGGAAGAAAAACATTAATATTAGCTGTCAGAAAAGGCACTTCTTGTTCCCAAGTTTGTAGAAAATTATAAAACAGCGGATGATGTTCAGAAAGATTAGCCTGCAGCTAGAAACACATTTTTAGTTTGAGAAGAGTCGACTATAGTTAAAAAATTGCTTAAAACAGTGTAGGGATCCGTGCTACTGGCAGATAACTGATCATCTGGTCAACATTAACGAAAACTTATGTAAGCGGGTCTCCGCCTTTTAGGGTCTAATAAAACAACTTATAGACCTTGTTCTATTTTTATTGCAAGAGATGTAAGCCTCTACGTTTGCTTTTAAAACACCCTGCAAATGAGATAAGCCTCAATAAAATATACTATTACAGACTAAGGACGTATTTCTGCCAGCTGGCCCAAGTCCAGATCATTCAAAGCGGGTATTGGCTGAAGGCTCATTACTTGCAAAATGAAAGCAATAACTCTGGCTTAACGTTATGGCTTGTTTTAGTGTTTCGATTGAAACGTATAGCGTTAAAAATTCGATGCTGTCGTCCAAGAGAGATGGAAGATTTCAAAATATGTCTGCCATCCCTAATAAATCAATAATGGGCAGCTAACGACAAACTAGCTTGTCATAGCTTCAAGGATTTCGCTGTCCAGGAATTAATCTTGAAGTTGACTTCGGTATTTAGCCTTTAAAAGCTCCGGGTGACAAATACGATGGTAAATGAACAATAAACTGGCAGGCCAAAGAAATATTGAAACTGCAAGACACAATGTGCATTATAAAGCCATTTTTCTTTGTACACAAGAGCTTTCCAAATAATTCAAAAGTTATATCCTAAAAATTGTTGTAATTAATCAAGTTACACTGGCGTTGGCATCTTGGTGACGGATACATTTCCCTCTCTAAATTAGCATCTTCCAACATACGAAACATTTAATGAAGACTAAGAAGGGGTCGGCATTGTAGCGTGTGATACATCATCATTGTCACTTGAACTCGTTATGTAGGTTCGCTCTAATACTTAAATATTATCTGCTGGAACTTTGGAGCACAAAGTAATGACGTCACTTGTATTTTTGATGTTTCTGTTGTCGGCAGTTGGTGGAGAAGATTAATGAGTGTTCTGTTTTGTTATCTTCTTGGATTCGCTTGGTTTCCTTTTCTGGTCGACGCAAGGAAGTCTATCAACAAGGTGAAGGGAATTGGAAAATTTCGAGCCTTAAATTGTCTGAAGCATCCTTATTCAAAGGAGGGAATGTCACGGTTTACTGGAATTAAATTACTAAAACCGAACCTCATCGTTTCTATAACACACTGCCCTAGCAAATTATTTGAGAGTTCAGGTAATGGACTGGATTGTTTTGGAATTGGTAATAATTTGTGTATTACCATGTCCGATGGATCAATATTTTGGTAGCACAGTGTAGTTAAGGGTTTTGGACTTTACTACAAATATAAACAAAAAGAACCTCAAAATGTATGAAATATGGACACTCCGATTAACCTTATTCACAAAAAGTCGCACGCATGCTGTCCGTGGTAGTTCTATTCTCTAAATATCTTCAAATCGGATATTAAAGAATGCTTCTGCATATTTCTTAGAATGGATTCACCGAATTACGTGAAATAAAGTTTTCTTGGAGATTGCCAAAACACGAAATCCCTGGGAAATATGCATTACTTAGAAAGTTGCTACTTGAAAATTTATGGAGTTCGCGGGCAAGCTAAAAATAGAATGCTTCCAGCCAGCTAAGAGTACACTGGTATTATCTGTGGTGATTTTGTATTACTTGGTCTGGTCTTGTTTGTGCATGGAAATTCGCGTGCATATTCTTGCTCTATCCGTTTAGAGAAGAAGAAGAAAGCGTTGTCAAGATTTCGACCGCATAAATATTGGTTAGACGTTTTAGGTGGCAAGATCTGAGGACAGTACCTTGCAAGAAAAGGACTGGTGTTTCTTAAACGTTCGAGTAACAGAGTTATTTTTCCTATTTTTGAGTATTAAGATTTATTATTAGGACGCACAAATACCTGAACACGTCTTCCTATTATGGAAAACTAACTTTCATACATTTTTATGTTTAGGACATTTCGATATGTAAATATTCCGTTCAGTCTGTATGTAGCCCATCACGGGAGATGTAGAATTCGAATAAAGGCGCGATAGGAAGAGCTAATGATTCTGATCAAGATGCATCCAGATCAAAAAATACTGTCTGTAGAAGTGTGGTTCACGGGCAGATTTGTATGTTGCACGGGATGAAAAACCCGGATATTGTACTTTTTCACGATGGATTCATAGATAAGGACACACTTAATCCCACTATGCTATTCCCATCCCAACTAAGTAACCATCCAATTCGGTTTTGAACTAAGCCAGACGCTCTGCCTCTTCCACGTTGTGAGGTTTTTTTAGGCGAATCAGCAACTTAAGTCATATTGCAACGTACGTAATACAATGATCTGTAAGTTATTCACTTTATTATGAAGCTCGTTTAAAATTTTATTATAACAGGTACCGTAAAACGTTTGCTGCACTTAATAAACCAACTCAAAGAATTTCTTATCAAATATCTTGTCGCATAATTGCACTTTCGTAAACCTCTACATGAGTACCTTTGGTAGGAACGTAGAATGTCAAGACGATAGCAGATTCATCACCGAAAAGGTCGTTTCCAGTGATGAAGCGACATTCCACCTGTCTGGTAAAGTTAACAGATACAATTGTCGCATGTGAGGATCTGAAAATCCCCACTCAGTTCGTTAACACAAGCGTGAGGGTCCCAAATTACCCAGATATGCTCGAACGTATGTTGTACTTCAGTTGGAGATAGGCAGTCACGTGTGTTCTATCAGCAGGATGGGGCACCATCACATTGGAGCTTGCATGGGAGCGATTTCCTCAATAAAAAAATTTCCTAACTGATGGATATCGGGTGGGATGGTCCCATTCCATGGCCTCTTCGTTCCCGGATATTACACCTAGTGATGCGGCTACCTAAAGGGCAAGAAGTATGCAAAACGTTAACAACGTCACAGAGTTACAAGACAGGATTGAACGGGCAGTAATTTCCATTTCTCAAGAGGTGCCGGAAAACATTTGAAATCGGCTATCGTCTCGACATTCTACGTACTACCAAAGGTGCTCATGTGAAGGTTTACTGAAGTGTGGTTGTGTGATAAGACACTCTTGGTGCAGCAAATCGTTTTACGATGAAATTTTATCGAGCTTCATAACCGGGTGAATAATTCATAGAACACCCTATATATCTATAAATTTCATGTGTTCTGTAGTGGATTTCCTCTTTGGTGGACGAAAAACTCGAGTTTCCTCTCCCGAGACCAGCTAACTCAGCACTTTCTGAAACAGATCCATAAAAATTCCTGGCTCACTGAGAGATTTGAACTCAGATCTTTTCCACCCAATGTGGGGGAGGACGGCGATCCTAAAAACTGTGCTGCCCACTAGGGCACGTTTTCAGGCAACTTATGTTTGACAACCCGTTGCTCTGTAGGCAAACAAACTCCACCATATCTAGTCTTCTGTTAGTCACCAAGATTTTATTTTTGTGTACTCTGCTTCTTGCATCACCTACGAGAGAGAACAGACTGAGAACCTCAATGAGATCTCCCCTTAAAAGGATGTCCCTTTTTCAATCTTCGCAGTTCACATATTTTAAACTTTCTTATGTGCATCGCTTTGCACTTACCCCCAATCTGATCATCCTTCTCTGGACCCTCTCCAGAAGTTTTCTTATTTTAGGCGCTGCCTCCCGCATACAATATAAAGAGGGATAATAACATCCTTACTATCAAAGGCCATTTGCACTTTCCTAAGCACCTGTTTACAATGCCTAGAAAATTCTATATCACAATGAATCGAGATCTTGAAGATAACCATCCCAACACCTGTTGTCACGGATGCTTTCATTTTGACAGCGTTCTAAGGGTGTATAAACACCAGCAGTTTAATTACTTATCTATAGTCAATGACTGTGTGATTTTGCGATTGATGGCACCCCTGATTAGTCTGAAATTTCATAACTTGTAAAATTCTTGTTAGGAAAACTTTCCCTCTAGATTAAACATCCTTCAGTCAAAGATATTGCTGGAACATCAGTAATGACTCTAAGACACTCTAATGGGCAGGTCTTGGTGCATAGGATCACGGGTCTCATTAGTTTACAACCCACTGAATTCATTCCTTTCAGTCAGGCTTATAAGGCTTTCCCCACGGATCTTAAGTGAGTTAGTCTGTGTGCCTCCATAACGACAAAACTGGATCTCCGATACAGCTTCTTGAAGATAACTACCCCAACATCTGTTATCATAACGTATTACGACGATGCACGACAAGCTCAAACACAAAACGAGATCACGCGCTCAAGTACCATCCTTGGGCTTCGTTCTAACTTTAGAAAGATCTGCGAAGAGATCAAGTTTAATGGATTTATTCACAGCAAAGGAAGATTCAGCTTTTCCAAAGATAATGAATTAAATGAGCACTGACTGATTTTATCAATCAATACTCATTTATGAGCTGTATTCGGTGACCATAAATTCCTTTTTTCTCACTCAACACATTATTTATTATTCACAACCACTCAAGTCTTTTTCTCTTCATTTCAGAAATTGGTTTTGCTGTTTTTATCGCAGCCTTTTCATTTAAATTCTCAAGTTAACACCATCGCGTGATACCATCAGAATGTTTGCGCGAACACCCCTTCCTGTTTGCAAAAGCACTTTTTAGGAACCAAAATAAACCGGTAGCTACAACAAAGGCTCCTTTAAGTGTTTCTTAGCAGCTAATCGACAATGTTATTGTTAGGTTTTGATTTAGAATTCAACATCGATCGGATGCTGCTGGTGGTATCTGAAAGAGAGCGTGCACAAAAGTTGCGAAATCTTAAATTGATCTATCAAGTCGAATTTGACACACACAAACAGGTATTAACTTAACTAACTTAGCAGGTGGGTCACAATAGAAACGCCTATGGCGACTGCACGCGACTTCTAGCTATTTGCACCTCAGAAGAGATTGAAGCAACCTTGTATAAATGGTCTTTTAAACTTAAGTAAAGAAAAAGTGGACTACTAAGTAATAAATACACACAACTTTGAATATAAAACGCTTTTAGTGTTCAAACACGCTCACTTTGGATCCATCCGTTTTCGTTTTTAACAAATATCATACGAATCTAAATTGATTTTGAATTCCACTTAGAAAAACTTTCTCTTGGTGTCACAACCAATTCGGAGCAGATATCCCGCCCTGGTTGGTAGAAAATTATTGACCCTATAATGTTTCTTCAGTTTCGGGAACAAGTGGAAGTCAATTCGACATCTGGTAGCAACCGGGTAATGATCTGGGGATTGTTTTTGTGGTGCACATTGGGCACCAGTAGAGAAACATTTCAATGTCGCTAGTTATTTGGATATTACTTTCAACCAAACACGTTCCCTTCTTGGTTTCTTCCAATAGGGTTATGGGCCATGTCATAAGGGAAGAATTGTATAAAACTGGTCCCAGGTGCATGAGTTAATTCAACTTGCTGTGGCGGCTTCCCCAGGTCTCATTTCAGTTAAACACTTGTGGAATGATATCTACAACCATCAAACCTGTGGGCCAACAAGGACCAGCATCTATGTGTCATACATTCGATACCTCTTGAGCCCATGACATGACTAGTTTATGTTCTGCTGGCTGAAAGGGACCTATTCGCTGCATGTAGCTAATAAAGTGGCTACTCAGTGTATTTTCCCAAAATCTTTGACTCCCAAAGATTGTATTTCGAGAATTTATATTCCAAGCACATCTGGTACACGCTGTGCTTGTAATAGTTTTTATTTTCCAAATATATATGGTTACCTGGGCAACAATAAAAACGAACGGTCATCAATATTGATGGTATCCACGACCATCAATTTTGATGGTCATGGATATCAATCTTTGAAAAAAAATGGTGCCTTTTTCTCATAAATATCCAGGACGTGGGTCTTCACTAATCAAAATGATGGCTTTAAACGTGTGAACCCATATCTTCATTCTGTTCTTTACAGGACTAAATATTTCAGGATTTATAAGAATAAACAATATTCGCCAATAAAAGTCTACAGTAGTTTAATCTGTAATATCCAAGTGCACGCCGAAAATAGAATGGGAGACATTCAGAGAATGTTGTAAAAGTACAGAGATCAATTACAGTGGAACCAGCTAAAGTTGGTTTATATCTTTCCTGATGTACAAGATGATTAAATGGTCAGAAGTCTTTAGCGCGTATAACTTTCTCTCTATTCAAAGAAAAAATTGGCATAAAAAAAGGGAGAAAAAAGTTACCACAGTTTGCCGTTGAGAAACTCCATCCTAATCTTCCTCAGGGCATTTTCTTCGACTGCAGTAGCCCAGCTAATTAACTGGTCCAGACTCTTGTTATGTCAACAGGGAGAGTAATATTGGTTGAAGAGTGATTAAATTAGGGCACTCTTACTGCAGATCCATTATCCTATTAAGTTTCAACAGGAAACTCGCGTTTTAGGGTACACATATGTGCTGCGTGGTAGTCTCCTGAATTCTTAATGAAGGATTAAACTGATATACACAAATTGAAATAGCAAATAGGCTGCTACGATTTGAAACTATAAAGAATTTTACTCATATTAGACTAAGAAATCATCGCAGATGCAACCTTCATTATGGGGTTGAAGAGAGAGAGCATTTTACGCATCTTCAAAGATACTCACCTTACCCATCTTCAAAGACACTGTTCTTTTTAAGATAACGTAATTTAGAGCATTTTATGAACCTTCAAAGATACTCATCTGAGCAAGATTCTTTTTAAGATAAAGAAATTTTGCAATGTGTGTCCACAAGGCGTCACTGCTTATTTTCTTCACTCAGCAAAGACAATTTAAACAAAGATGAATTCCTTCATTACAAAAGGATTATCAGTGCGTTTTTTGGCAATCTTTCTGAAACCATACGATGCAAATTACAGGCAAAATAAGAATGTTTCTTAAAGAACAGAGTTGAAAGCAGACCCAGTGGAAGACTATAATTTTCTGGTTGGCGCGTGTCATTAATTTCAGCAGGGGATGACTAACGAACTATGTTTCGTGCAGGTCACTTAATTCTAGTAATTCCTCCCTAATGCAATAAATTACTAGCATTTCAGGTGGGGATTATATCAACGCCCAACATTAAAAATGCCTAACATTATTAACTAAAAATGAAGGGGATTTCATCCCAGAAATAAACCAAACAATTCTTGTCAACGCGATTAGTCAGGTAGTAATGGTCATTGAAATTTAGACCAAACATTACAGACTCAAAAATCACATAAATCTTACCTAATTCATCGATAACAGGGGCCATCCTTAAGGTTATACCAACGAGAAGTATGCTAAGAAATACCAGCACCAAGGCTATGACAATAATAGCAAGCCTGGCCCTCTTAGACTGTTCACTTTCTCTGGCTGTCTTCTTTTGATTCCTGTTCATTCCGTGCACAGGACAAGTTCCCGAGGACGCTCTACAACTTTTTCGATGTCCACTCTTTACAGGGGCAGTATCGTCCACCGTGTAAACTCTCTTGGATGCTGTCGACGACTCTTTTTTCCTGTGCTCATTTCTGGGCGTTGGCGTTAACAGAATCGGTCTCTCATCCCCTCTGGACCAGAATCCCTCCCCTTCGAATGTGCGATCGAACGGACTACTGAGGCAGATAGAGCTGTGGCTTTTCAACGAAGTTCGAGATATGGAAGGTAAGGCAGGATGAGGAGGTAGGGAAAGGTGAAAAGTATCCGTAAGATACGTAGAGTTTTGAGCAGCCATTTTGATATGAGCAATGGTGAGATGTCAGAGAAAAAAAATTACTTCAGTCACGGGATGAAGAATCATTACACATATCACAGGTATCACTTGGAGGTGGCTTTCCAACGCTCGTGCGTGGTTGTTGTCAGTAGAGGAATGCGAAAATTTGGAAGCTTGTGTCGATATTGTGAAATCGATCCGAAGGCCTTCCAGGTAGCTGACCTTTTTTTTGCGATAGGTGCCTGTCTTTTGCAAAAAAAGCGGAAGATGCTATTGTTGCGGGTGGCAGCTAATATCCGGTTGCGTTATGTTGTCACTTCCGGAGTTGCAATGATTGCCTTTAAGAGCGTATTATCGAGTGGTCCCAAAATTGCATTCTGTATATCCACACCCACTCCTAAACAGCTATCTCGGTGGCATGTTTGCACGTGATCACCAATTCCAACCGAGCGTCTGTAAAGAGGAAATTAACAGCGGGTGCGCACTGTGGAAGTGGTTTTCTTCCACAGGCGTTCAGGCACACGACCGATTGAACTCCGAACACCCTTTGTCCCATTTTGCGGCGATGAATTTCTATTTTAATAAAAAGGACTTTGAAACCCAAGTCTGGAATACATCGTTGCCATCATATCCAGGGCTACTGGAAGTGTGAGGCGGTCCAGATCGTAAAGGCCGCATCACTGAGGTTCTGTGTGCATGTGTCTCTATGACTCGATCGATTCTACCTGAGAACTGTTTCTCCATTGGCGTAGTTGCCGCTGATTTCAGTAGTCGGCGCTGATTGGATGACGGACAGCGAGGTGCTCCTAGGGTACGTAAAAGAGCAAGAGAAAGGAGAAAGAATATTTAGAGAAAAGATGGAGTTTTAAGCGATTTAATCCAACTATTCGACTAAACATAATATCGATTACTTAATGCGCGTATATATTAGGGGTTTTAGAGTTGGAAGGAGGCTTTGGTAAAGAGAAGGCAACGCTCGGATGCTCCCTCCCCCTCGCCAAATTGATCGTTATATCCGACTCTTACATACACATTAAACAATGAAATGAAATAGGAGGATTCCACAGCAATGCACTGGTGTTCTGCAGGGAAGCTACATTCACTCAGTATACATTTTATGCGGTTATTTCTATATATACACATTGCTTGCTTTTTTTCTTTTTTCTTTTTATTAAAACCTAGCACGCGCTCAATAACTGTGCACAGTAAAGCGATTATTAACCATAGAGCTAAAAAAAAACCTTTATGGAACTTTTTAAAGACGATATATTAAGCATCAATTTCCTCCCCTCTAAAACTCGAGTTTTTCAATCAGAAAAAAAAGTCTAATTGATCATAAAATGCATGAAACGTACAGATAAAATACAATACCACCTCACAGCCTTAGTTCCCTCGCGCAGAAACAAACACAATGGACAAAGGAAGTTTATACTCTGGCATAGACCTACGTTATCTATTCTGGAGTATAAAGAGACCATTTCTTGTCTTGAGCACGAGTTTCACGCAAATAGAATTCTCAGTATTCTTGCAAGACAAATAAATTAGAAGATAATAGCTGCAAACACGACTTTCTCCAATTTTTAAATTGGTTCTGCCATTGCTCTTAAAAGAGTATAAATCATTCGAAATTTTGGGGATTTTTTTAAATGATTCTCCGATGAAAGAATGAGAAACTCTTTAGTCAAACATGTTCAGACTTGTTTTGAAAATAAGCCTGGATAATCTACTCCAATTTTTTATTTTATGGAGGTTATCGATTAGCCGGCTTTCTCAGCAATGGCTTCTCGCACATAAATAATATTTCCCTGTTCAACTATCGCATTACACTCATCATCGATTCAAGAACAAACTTCTGGTGGTGGTTTCTAAGAAAACCGATCAATAGACGCAATTAAATTCCTTCAGATACGAACCCTATATAAACATAAGTGACACTAGATCGAGAGTACATCGAAGAAGAAGAAGAAAAAGGTATTAAATCCCGTGTGTAATGATGTAGCTTCAGAATACAGTAAGAAAAGAAAACTTTCGTTCATAATAAGAGAGGATCTGGTCGAAGAAACTTTGGTAATTCTTTTGGAAAACTTGGGCGCACACACAAAAAAAAAGTTGGTCATTTTCTAACTCGGATTAACTGCAAGCTCTTTTTCGTTTCTACTTTCTCAGAGCACGTCTTTGCAGACCCATGCATTCACGTAAGCTTCAGAACGTGGCATTTCCCTTCTTGCTGCGCAGAATTGAATAGAATACAAAGCGGAGCTTTTATTAAATATAAACACAAAATTTCATTTCGAAACTCCAAAAAACAAAATGGCAACACGAAGATACAATTTAATACATTTTGATGGATATTAATCGGCATTCAGTTCTTATTCTGTTGCTTAACGACCGCGTCCAAAGCTACATAATATAGTTCAAATAAAATTGCTAGAAGATAAATATATATACACTATATCGCCAAAAGTATAAGTATCGGATACACCAAAAGTGTTTTTGGTTTGAAGACATGGACGTGTGAAAACTTTACCGATCTTACCCCACCTTAGTACCTTTGAGATGAGATGAACGCAAGCCTCGGAGAGGCCAACGTGTCGGAAAGCTGAATTGACTGCTATATTGAAGGAGGGGACCAAACTACAGCCTTACTCTTAACAAACGTTAGGATGGAGTCGACCGACAACAATATTGTATCAATAAAAGGGTCCTTGAAGCAAGTTTTGAAGATACGTTTGACAATACAGTGTATATAAACTGAGTGATCACTGAATTATGACCACCTCTCTAATACCGGTATTGAACCACGGTATTAGAGAGGCGGTCACGAAAAGGTCCAAAGGGATCTGCAGCCATTCTGTCTGTAAGACAGGCTGGCATTGTCTACAGCGCCAGGATAGATGACGGTTGTGTGTCCACACACCTCATTTCCCCACACCCACAGATGTTCATGATGGACTGAGGTCAGGAGCATTTGGAGGCCAATCAAAATGGGTGATATCTTCACTGTGTTCCTCGAACAACTTGCGCACACTGCAAGCCCGATGCCACAGCGCATTATCGTCTGGAAGATCCGGTTTCTGTCCAGGAAAGAATGCACCATAGCAGAATGCACATGATCTCCTAAGAGCTGTCGGAAGACTAGGAAACTCGACCCATATTAAGCAACCACCGTCACTTGCTTGGATATTGGGCACCATACACGATGGATCCATGGATTGTGCTGCTTGAACCGCATAGTAAGGCGTCCCAGGTTTTGACTCTTCCAACCGGCACACTCGTTTCCAGTCCTCCAGTGTCCAACCAGCGCGACACCACAGCACTGACCATCGACGATGATGATCAGCGGTGAGGAAAGAATATTTCTTGGGTCGTCTGCTGTGGAATCCCTGAGTGTGCTGCGCATAGTCAGTTGGGATATTGTTCTTGCATTTTCCATATTGTATTGCAATTCCATCTGTCGCACAGTGATCTGGTGACATTAAATTGGAATTTTAAATCTATTTTCTGCTTCGCTTCAATTAATAATCCATAAACGTTATTATGAAAGCACTTTTCGAAGGCGCGCGGTATTAATAAAAAAAACTTCACGACCCGCCTCAGTACACCCAAGAGTTTATTTCTGCTAAACAAGGATCGATTTTGTCAGAAGATTCTTCAAATTGCTCATTTTAATTTCTGTGGGAATTCTACTTGAAGGCTAACTTGATAGAGTAGACATCGCCGGGATTCCGGCGAATAAAAAGCAGCTGACAAAGAGTAATCGCCTTCCTTAGTGCGGATTATTATAAGAATGTACTGAATCGATGTTAAGTTGGACTCGAGTCAAATATTGGATTGTTGGCATGCGACCTCTCTGCCATTAAACTGTCTGGTTAACTGCCACTTTTTTCCTTTAGAGCGAGGACTTCGAGTAACACAAAGTTAGCCTGATGGTGAGTATAAAATAATGCGGGGATGGGTTTGCTATCTTTCAAGATGCTTCAGAATTATTGGGTTCTTAAAAGCTCACTCTTTCATGAACTGCAACTGGTTTATCCTTAAAATAAACATGATGCGGAGGAGATGATCCCATCCCAGTTAAAATATACATGGAAAATGATCTGCGTTTTTCACATTAATTATCAATATTCAGGAATACTTGTGAGTTAACATCTTGGATAATTCCATGGTACTTAGGATTTTGCAGGTTTAATCCACATTCTTCTGAAATTCTCAATAATTTCAGACATTTTCCAACTGAATTTCGGTTTATAATATTTTTAAAAATTGTTTTTTTTTTTACTGCAGCGTACTACACTCACTGGCCAAAAAATTGTAAGCCTTTCTACAATATCTACTAGGGTCACCTTTTTTTCCAGAATTACAGCCCGTACTCCAGATTTGACCATTCTTCCATCAGGATATTTGTCAGATGTTGTAACTCTTTCCAACATATACCAGACGTTCTCAAATCGATTCAGATCTGGGGAGTTAGGTGGATAGGTGTTAGAAATCTTGGAAATATGAGGGAAGGAAGTAACACGACTTTTAACTGAGCTTACCTAATCCGTACCAAGAGAACATACTCCATAGTATGATACCACCTCCAGCTGCTTGAGAGGTGGACATGAGACAGTCTGGATGCACGGCTTAGTGAGGTCCACCCCACATTTTCATCCTACCATTGGCCCCAAAAAGCATAAATCGCAGGGATCAATTCAGCTACTGATTGAGGACCTATTGGCTTGGCCCAATGTCCACGATCTAACCAAGCCAGAAAGTATTCAGTTTTCTTGGCAGGTTTTAAGGTTGAATTATACTCCAAATCTAAAATTTTAAAGTTGAATTAGAGGGATGTGTTTATTCCGCTTTACTTTTAGATTTCCCAATTATATTCAACCCTCCACTGCAACTTTTGGCAGAGCATTACTAACTTCTTACTTAAGGGATGTGAAAAATGATCCGAAACAAAATATTTTCCAATTAGAGAAACAACACATTAAATCCTTATAAAAAATATATCGAGGTAGTTCTGCATTACCTCATAATACGTGAAAGATAGGCAACATCTTTCTCTTCACCTCTGCTGCTTGGGATCATTTAGCAAATGCTCAGCGAAGCCTTAAATGCATCGGATGATTTATTAAACATCTTATAATCGTATCACTGCTCTAGCTATCCCATCATTCATTGGAAGGACACTTATCGAACTTCCGGTGTTCGGGAACGAGTGGGGGGCTGTCATAATGACGCTAAGTGGGGTTCTGTCACGTGTTGTCATACTTGACAGCTTCATCTTCCTCTCCGGAACGCGCTCAATGTTTACCAGACCGCATGAAAATTAGGAGTTAGCGTTTCTGAACAAATGGCGGTTTGAGAACGAATTAAACTCGATTTTAATCGAAAAAAATAAAAATTGTAGCGACAAATGCACCAATTTCATTTCACCACACACTCCATCCCTCGGAGATTGATAGACTCCTCCGTTACCGTGGCAACGCCAGCTTTCAAAGAGATGAGACATTCTAAACTTCGTTGATCGTAAACCAAAAAAAGAAAAAGCCCTCGCGCAATCTAAGAGTTCCCCGTGCGTCACTTTCGAAGCCAAAGTTTTTTTTTGCGCAACAAACCCCGATGACCATCTCAAACAAACACTCCCGACTCCTCCCTAACGCGTGCATCGATATATCCGTCACCATCCCTCAGACAGCTATTTTACCAGTGACTAGCGATGTTTGAAAAACGTGGCTGATGGACGTTACCCACATGGAAGCGGGTACGTACGTCCCAACACCAAAATATACGAAAAAAGAAAGCTTCCAGGTCATAGTTCACACCTTTAACCCTCGCGGGGATTAAACAGAGTGCACCCTTTTCGCATATCTACCATAATAAATGATCCGTAATTAAATATTTCCTCTCAAGTCGAACAACTTTGATATTGTTTATTTATTCGAGGGTCATTATCTTCAACGCAAGGACCCGAGTGCAATTTAAATCGCGTTCCCCATTAAATTTTGCATTTTATGAAGCTTAAGTATAGCTGAGGAAACATAAAGTACCTTTTAAAGTTCGGCGTTAAATTAAGGCGAATACCCTGCATTAATACAACCGAAACGGTGCCACAGTCTTTAATCACCAGGCTATATAAGCTTTCCCTTACAGCAGGGCAGCGCATTGGTGGTAATAATTAATTTCTGTTTGCAGAACCACATTAGGAACACTTGGAAGGCTTAAAGGTGGTTATAGAAAATTTCCAGTCTTTTGTACTTAATTAAAACGAGCTCCGGTTACAATATTTAAAATGAAACGCATTTATTACAACTATTGTTGAATACTGGATCTCGGTTAGCCATTGTTACGCGTCATGACGTCACACGTTTAATTTGAGACTGTGATTGAGAGCTTCTATTCTAAGCGGCTCTACTTTGAGTTATTTGAATAAATCTCCAAACTGCGTAAAGTAATTTGTCTTTTATGGATACTTCGAGCAAATAAAGTGCAATTAATTTAAAATACAATTAGAGAAAATCAGATGATAATAATTTGTTTGCTAACAGCAATAAATCGGTAATTGTAAGCTACTTATATTCGAGGGCGCTCCACACCTGACCTTATAACGCAACCTAATAAGACATTGTAGTGATGATCACAGATAAACAGCGCATTAACCAAATGGAAACTGGGAATGCAACGTTGTTGAAACGGTGTTGGATCTCGCCCGGTTGCTCAGCAACCAGAATTCTCCCTCTCCTAAACGCTTCCCTTTGATCTTTCGTCACTACCATTATTGATAACAGCGTTAACTCCTGAGGGGGGGATCGATTCTAAAATACACCACGTGACAATATGAGCATCGAATGTTCGTTTGTTTTATCTTTCATCCTGTTTGTGAGAAAAAATCACAATATGACGATATCCAACCGGAAGTCGTCTGAAAGTTTAAAGATGAGAGAGATTAAGAAAAACTTGTCGATCAAGGAAGTCACTTAGATGTCTTAAGTAGTAGCGATAAACTCTTAAGAGATTTCTGGTAACCGTATATTGTTTTTGCAGTTGTCTTTAACCACATACGTGTAATATTCGGTTACAGCGACCCCTATCACTGAACTTAATACGCAGATTACTGCTATGAACTGGGTTTATTTTTGTAGGCAAGGATGCTTTAGCTTTTGACCCACATAAGCAAGAATCCGGGAGAAAAGAAGCGCAGGATTCCATAACACGTAAAAGCATTGTCTAATTTTAGCTCTGAATATTTATAAATAGATAAAAATGAATTATGCACCGCTCTTATCATTCTCCATTAAAATCTACTTCTCGCTCTTCATTTCAATCCCTAAATATGTCCCTCCTAAACCTCTCGTGTCCTTCTAACATTAGGGGATTAGTGATGGCACAATTTGTCAGTCGCAAGTTAATTACGATAAGAGTCAGCTCTGTTCATCATCAGAACGATCTTAAAACTACAAAATACAGAGCCCACAATTATATTTTAACTTAATATCACTTTTAAATATACAATTAATCATCTAATAGACGCCATATTTAAATTATTTAAGAATTAAATCTTAAACTTAAGTTTTAACACTTCGTGTACACTGATGATCAGTGAAAAATGCAATTTTAAATAAATTTATTTCTCATTAATTAGATAAAATGTTGTAGAAGAGTGGCATTCTTATTGAGCAGCACGTAGATGGAAATGAAATTTCCTTAGGAAAGGATGCTCTTCGGTAATCTCTGACTGATTCCAAAAGGGGGATAAAAAACCAGCTTGGTAACTTTGCGTACTAAAAGTTCAGCGACTTACGCAGGACATAAAAGTAATGCTGAGTAAATCCCAGGAAATCCCATGTCAGAGTTGTAAAGCCCGTTAACATCCTACACGCTAGCGCGTGTAGATGGAATCTTCCAAAGCCACGTCTTCCTTAGTTCGATATTTCTTTTTATTATGACCGAATAACTGGGCATGCGCTTGAGATGCTAAATTATGTGGAAGATCTCCAGTTGAATTCATCTTCTCCCAGATAACAGTTTCAGCCTTTAAGAAAAAAAGGGAAGATTAATTTCTGTCAGAGATATCTTGAATAGTCAGGTTTAGAGCAACACGGTTGTTATATTTCATACTATGACATAAATGGCACACAAAGAGGAGTCTTAAAATACATCGTGGTAAAAATGGCCAGTTTTATTTTGACTGGGATTCTGACTAACTGCCGAGAGCTGGCAATTACAAAGAATGATTCAGCGCATGGGCCATTTTCACCAAACGTACGATGTTGATTTAAGAACCCATGGATAGAAACACCTGGACAACCCAAAAGGTTGGTTCTCAGAAAGAGAATCTTCCTCCACTTTCTCTTTCACCTACGATCTACGTACGTTTGTCATTAAGAGGATTCCATCCATGTACGGTTACACGCGGAGAGAAAGAACACTAAAAACGGTAGAAACCCAGATGGTAACCCTGATGTGTGGGTTGCAGTCGTAATTAACCCTACGCGAAGACTCACTTATGAACTTTTTATACACGATACTTCATCAAAAGGTTCTTTTTCGTCCGTCTCAGAGTTATTTTTAGACCATTTAGTATGTTTGGTGGCCCAGTGATAGAGGGAAACTGATGAGAGAAACATAAGACGTGAGGAATCATTTCTCAGAAAGAGCAAGAGTGAGGATTTTAAAATATCCGCCAAAATTAGGTCGAAGGTTTATATTTTGGGGATGAAAAACGAGCAGAACATCTTCGGTGACTGCAGAGAATTTGTGATTCTTTTTTTACCATCTTATTCTGTTTTTAAGAAAGGAAGTTTGGAGTTCTTTTCTTTTAGAAATTAGAATTAAGATGGTGTATTCTGCAGGATATTAAAACTCAATTAACTTTTCTTCTTCTTGTATTCTCTTTCTACGTCTGTTTTTTGAACAATTTTCCTCCATGAGATTTCCTAAAAAAATTCTAGCCAAATGTCCAGTTTATTTTGATTTTTCAAACCCTCAGTTTATTAAAACCACCCTCTAACCACCCAAAATTCCAGCACTCAAGAAGATTACTAATTGAGGACGATATATGATATGTGATGATTTTATCTAGAAATCTGAATGTCATCGAAAATAAACAGGAGCAGAAAAATCCTTTTCGCGAGATATAACACTGGATTGAGTTCTAGGATTGAAATTAAATAAGTTACCTTTGCCCCATTGGAGAATTACTTGGAACCTTTGAATTTGGTGGTGGATATTTGGTAATTTGAGGCTGTTTGTGAAGAACGAGGTTTCTCAATGGAAAGTGGAATGCAGTGTGCGCAAAACTATGGATGGTATTTCCATTCAAATAAATGTTGAATAATATACAAGAGCGAAACGAGTGGGCGAAAGAACTGAATCATTGGGAACATAGCATTAGTGGAGAAGTTAAAAGACAGAGCCCATCTACCATCATCCGCAGTGAATGTTTAGAGAGAGAAAACTAGATACCAAACTGCAAAAAAAGGTCAACAATCCATAAGATGGAAGCATACTTAGAAGAAATATATGCCAGATACGATCAAAAGCCTTAGAAATGCCAAGAACAACTGTTTTTCACCAAAATTTTCCATCCGAATTTGTTGAAAGATGAACAACGTAATCCAATATATCATCAGTGGATCAACAGTGACAATCATTGAGCAGGTGAGAGATTTCAAGAAGGTTTAAGAGTTGACAGTTGATGGATTTCTCCATGACTTTATAATGAGTAGAAGTAAGTGCAATCTGACGATAATTGGATGGGAAACATTTGTCACCCTTTTCTGGAACTGGCTGGATATGAGCCATTTCCAAACAGATGGAATAAGAAAGTGTGAACAGGAGAAAGTTCAGGGACATAGGTTTAGAGAATAAGTGGAAAAATTTCATCAGGATCTGGAGCGTTTTTGGCATCAAGATTGTACAGAATTCTTCTAAATCCCTGTCTGTCGGAAGACAATGGGAGACAGTGAGTGGACTGTATGCTGTATTGAAAGAGATGGTCCACGAAGATCCTCATACAAAAGTTAGTAGGAAAACAGGATGCTAGTAAGCCGGCTTTTTATTTTGAACCACCCCGGTTTAACAGAGATGGGAGTATTGATGGGCAAAAGTTGGGACCAAGAGCTAGGGACAGAATTATTAGCAATTATTTGGACAAGAAGCAAGTTTCTACACTTAGCCGACTCAGTGTCGAGTTTGGAGTGATTAATAACTGCTTTAGAATTGTCGCGTGCTTTGGTGTAGGCAGAAAATCAACGTGGAGATTTGGATGCAATCCAATTACGATATGCAACGTTCTTATTTTGAACTGCCTGAACACACTTATTCAAAAACCAAGGTTTAGATAAAGGACTAGATTTTTAAGGTGGAATCCCTGCAAGAATAATCCAGAGAGTGAAAATCTAAGCAAAAAATGGGATCGGAAGATTTAAAACAGTAATCCAACTAAGGAAAGGACGAATGGAAATCTCGCAGATCATCCCATTTTGCGTTCTTGTAATGCCAAATAACGCTAGGATTAGAATGGCCATGATAGATGGTCTCTTCTCCATTGGAGAAGAGACCATCACTAAGTTGTGCTCTGAGGTGCTTAGAGGACCACTTAACCAAGAGTTAGTACTGCATTAGCATTAGTGGTGGCAAATGATGAAAGAAAGCAAGCTTATACACCATCAGCCAAAAACCCCTTCCCATTTCACCTTTCAATTCCCTCCAACAGTTTTAGTACTTCCTCGAATTTATTCACGCTATCCACTTCCACAACATAAGATGGGTTTGTTCCAACAGTCAACCACCCATTAACTAAAGGCAAACTCCCACACATCTCTTCTGCAACCATCCTTCCTCAATATGAATTTATGCCCCCTCATATGCGTAGTCTGAGCAAGAGAAGAATCTCATCAGCACTGAGCTTGCTCAAGCCATTCAAAGTCTGAAACACCTCAATCAGATCACCTCGCAGGTGCCTAGCCTCCAGACGCTGCAATTTGCAGAACTGAAACCTTTCTTGACAAGAGAACCCCCCCCTCTCCTCACCAGGATCAAGAGTGTTGGGTGGTTTGTTATGTTTTAGGGTGCATCAAAAACTTAGGCCATATTGCGTCATATATAATATGTGTGTAAATTGTGTGTATTCTGTAATAGATTTGTCTGTTTGCTGGGCTTAAAAACCAAGCTACTCTTGCCTGGGACTAACTAACTCAGTCATGTTGTGAAAAAGGCCCATAAAAATGATGTAATCCGCACCTTGCCTAGTTCCAGAGTACACCGTGGCAATCAAATTCCGACTGTCTGACCTGAAAGAGTTCTCTAGGCTAATTAATTTTTTTCAGTCTATCAAAGAATCCTGAGAAGACAAAATACGTGATTTTCTCTTCAACTGTTAAAGACACTTTACAAATGTTTTTGTAATCCTTGGGTTAACTTTGATGGTACTGATGTTGGTAGTTTCTTCTGGAGGACGTGTAGAAAGATTAGAATACATTGATGTATATTGACTTGAGCACGGGATAATTTTCCTGGAGTTATCGATTGTTTTGCATCCTTTGCTTCGTGGTAGGAGATGTTATCTTCGGTTTTATATATCTCTATCTGCTGTCCACGTGTTCTCAGAAAATTCTTTACAATTTGGACATCTCAGTGTAGAGGCTCAGTATATGTAAGAATTCTGAACACACCTTCTAAACTGGGATGTCCAAATTGTCCCGCATGGTTTGAGAAAACGCAGCCTCTATTCGAAAACTTGGCTGGCATGCGATGGAGAAAACAGCTGCAGAGAAACATCCCAGGAGGCAAAGAACTTCTACAGATACTTGTAAGTATTTTGGACTATGAATCGGGCTACTTACATTGGTTGGGTTCCAGCACCATGCGGCGCTGACAGCTGAAAAATGTTGGCTCATGTTTATATCGTGCAACAAAAGGATGCAGTATAGAAAGTTGAGTAATTTCCAATTAGAAAAATCGGAATAATCAATACAGGTTATTATTTCAGGGTGTGCATAGTATTGCACAATTCTGAAAGAACTTAGGAATCCATTTACAGAAAATGGCCTGGGCTATTAAGTCGTGGAGTAGTGATGTTATGTGACTGGAGACTGTTAAAATTCAATAAACCCAAGACACCATCAAGAATTTTCCAACCAAAATCATCATTTGGGACATGAACCTCTTAATCATCCACCGGAAAATCCTCATCTGGAACCAAGCGATTTTCGTTGGGTTACTTAAATAGGTGGCCAACGTTTTTTCGACGATGGGGAGATTGAAAATGATACGCATGACTGACGACAGCAACACCCTCGTGGATGGCACAGTTGGTAGAATCGCAGTTTCCCACACTGGATGGAAAGGATCTCAGTTAGTCGGGCTCAGGCGAGGATAGCATGGTTTTTTCCTCCCAGAAACTCGGGTTTTCCATCCAGCAAACAGAAAATCGACCACACACACGCGCAATTTACAGACAGTACACATCGAGCAAGGCCTCAGTCGCTCCTAAAACCTAACAACAACAACAACATTAAGGTGACGTCGCAAATATCGCCATTGGTTTTCTACAGAACGCTATTTATCTTCCACAAGACATCATTCGTGTTCTGTGCATGATTTTCATGACAGCCTGTAAAATACGCACGCTTTTGCAATATATTATAATGCAGTAGAGTGCAATTTTTTTGTCCACTACTGTATATACGATACAATGCAACGCATTCTCTGTCTTCATGTATAGTCAAGTTGCTACATTCCAGTATCCTGTTTATCTTTACAAGATAATTGAAAAGAGTGTATTTTTGTCCAAGGTGTTTACCACTATTTCTGTAAAGCGAAAATACCACCCAAACAGAAATGCTTCTATGGTAGCGTCTTTTTTCCTGGTTCAAAGTGGTCTGCTAAACATTTCTCTACTGTATAAAAGGCTGGTATGTAGATTAAATCGATCCCGAATGTACGCGCACATACTTCTAAAGAGGGTTGTGTTATTTGGAAAGAGATGGAGTCACATTCTTTGCACAAGCCACTTAGAGGAACTAGTAGAGTTGTTAAGAAACCATTAACTGAGGAAGACCAGGACACAATAAACAAGAAACACTGTGTAATGTGGTGCGCATTTTATTACTGCATATCCTTGGATTGCTTTTTATTATAAATTGATTCTAAGGGATTGATTCAAGCGTCCTTTTTTAATGATCGAAGTTATTAGGAATATTTTTACGAAACAGTTCCCCAATTTTCTTATAATAGTGGTTAGGCTCTTGGAGAAGACCTGAATTTTCGAATTACAGCTAAAGGGAAAGAACTTTCATGTTTTTTGGGTTTTTTTCTTTTTTTCCATACCCTGGCTGAGTTAGTAGGTCTCGCGGAAGAATTTTCTTCTTGTAACCGGGTTTTTCATCCCTAAAAATACAAACCAGCTATAAAATACCGAAATTCCCACGCATAATAAAAATAAACGCACAGTAAAAGTTTTTATCGCTTAGTACACCACCTGGCGGTGGAAAAGCAACCTATATATTTTTTTATTTAGTTTTGAATAAATTAAAAATGTTGTCCAATTTTAATGGTCCAATTTTGGAGTAATCTATGAAATATGGGCAATTTTTAAAAAGGATTATCAGTTGCTGTAGGTTCCTTTTTTCCCAGAAGGAGTTTGAGGTTCAATATTCCTAGATACCATATCACTGAACGTTTGGCTGAAAAATCTCTTGAATATTCCACAGACTAATTCCTCACAGTATCATCTCAACTGGTGAATCCCTGCGAAAACTGGAAACAGAGAAATCGAATTATGTCACGTGATATCGCGAGTGACTGGTAATTCCCAGAAAACACGGAATTGTGGGAAAGTCGGCCAGTCACCTCTGAGTTCTTTTGGCGACGAACACGCACTAAAATATCTCGAAGCAATTTGTGTCGACACCCACTGCAGTCACGTGGAGTAATAACGTGAATCACACTTCAATTCTGGTGGATTGGTGAAAATAGCTTCATTTTCAGCGCTCAGAAAAAGATTCTCAATGTCTCATTAAGATTTTTTTAGTCTTCAGTTAATGCACAATGCTTAGCCAATAGAACAGACGAAGGAGTGGATTAAAGAATCTACTTGTTCCTTGGGAGGAAGAAACAAATAACTTCGAGTAAAATAGTGCTAGAGACACGAAATTTAAATTTAGAGTTTATTGAATACAAATTCAGAGTTTATTGAATAAAGGTTACTTGTGAATTTCGTGTCTCTAGCACTCTTTTACTCGAAGTTATTCTCATTTCGTGGGTTCCATTTTAAAATGATCATCCTGCACTACAGTTGCCTGTTTAGCCTTAATTGCTGTAATAGCCTGAAAAGCAGGATCAAAAGATGAAATGGAGTTCTAATTTTTGTCATTCTGTCTTTTATTGATCAATGACTCGTTACTAAGAAGGATTATCGAGGATTTATTTGGAAAGCGTTCTGTTTTACATGCCACTATCGAAGATGGGTCAAGGCGAATCGATTTTGCTATCACTTGCACATAAGATTAGTTGCGTCTGTAGAGTGCGCGCGCGCACATACGTTTTTTTTAATATTTTGGAGAATTATTATTTTTATATAAACAGGTTTTGCAGCACCAACATGGACAAGGCTTTTGAAACTTAACATCAAAAATATTTCGATCAATAGAAATACATAATAAGGGTTGCATTTCCTTCTTGAAATATGGACCTGGGTTCGATCCCATCAACTAAGGAAGAAAGGTTTTTTTTTACTCACATTGTGGCCGAGGTTTTCATCCCGACCATTTAATACACTTTGTTGTTGTTATAGGGTTTTAAGAGCATCGGCAACTAAGGCCATATTGCTCCATACTGTTCTGTGGTCGACTTTGTTTACTGGACGAAAAACCCTGCTACTCTCCCCTAAGACCGACTAACTCAGCCACCTTGTGAAAAAGATCATAAAAATCGCTCACTTCATCAACGGGATTCGAACTCGGGTCTTTTCCACCCGGTGTTGGCGATTCTGCCAACTGCGCTACTCGCGAGAGCTCCCATATAATACACGCAGTACAAAAACAATCAGCTGACACCTCATATCCTTAGTTTCCTTGACATAAAAATGACAACGACAAAAAAAGACAAATTTTTTTCGGCGAACGAACACAACAGATGGAAAACACCAAAATACTCACACACGGCATCGACCTCCGGGGACAGGAACAGAGTGACGGCCACGAGCAGCACGCTGGCTGTGAGGATGGACAAAGTGATGATCACCACCGCCCACACGATGCGCCGCCGCCTTGCCTCTTTGGTCGTAATCCCGGGGATCTCCTTCAGGCCGAACTCAACGGCCACGGCTTCCGTCAGGGAAATGTTGCTGTTCAGAGTGCGAGAACTGCCTTCGCTGCAACGGGACGAGGGGGCCTCCGACCCTCCGGTGGATTCGATCCCGGACTGCCTCTGACATCGTCGCGACTGACGGACTCGGTCGTCCGTACTGCGTTCGCTGATGCTCCGACGAACTCTGGGTCTGATTCGGACCCTTTCGCACTCGACTGCGGACACAGAACGACGCAGCTTCTGACGAGTCTTTCGCTGATGGTGTCGACCATCCCCGTTGACCCCTTCCGCTTTAGACAGCAGACCGGAAACGCTCGCCTCGCTGCTGTTGCGGCGTATCTTCCTCTCTTTCTTCTCCTCCTTATCTCTCCGGGCCCCTTCTCTCAAGAGCCTCACTTGGGGATGCTCTAAGGGACGTTCCGCCATGGGCGTCGGAGTGCGGTCACTGTGGGAGTACGAAGAGGGTCGACTGACGTCTGACAGTTCGGGGGTGCCGGTGTCTGTGTACTGGGGGATGTTCAAGTGCAGCTTCCCGGATGAAGTTGAAGACTTTTCAAGACCCCTTTCTCGGCCTTCGCCGGTTGCGTGCGATACCATGGCGGCGGCGGCGGCACCTGACGAGATGAGCGATTAAATTCACGGGTCGTCGGTTGTTGTTATGACGTCCGCTTCTTTAATTCCCTTCTTCGACCTCGTGTGTGCATGCACGCGCGCACGCGAATTTTGTGCGAAGATCGTCGGCGGTTGTGGGTTACGGAGGGTCGTGTTCCTGTGGCGTCCCTCATTGGTTTGTTTTGGGACGGTACCATGTGGCCCAGATCATCACTCCGCGTCTAATGCCCCTTCGGCGTTCTCCAATGCTAGGCAACCCCCGTCGCTATAATTAGTTTCCCGGCTCGTTGTATATTTCCCCGCAACATTCTAATTTTGGTCGTGTCGGGAGGGAGGGAGGGTGGGAGCCACGGGCGTCGCCTCTTCCTCCGTTTTGCTTAATGCGCTTCGAACGTTGCCACGATGCAGACGGAAGGGGGGAGGGAACATTTGCATGACGGTCCCTGTTTGTACTGTTTACGATGTTTCTCCATCGGGGTGTTATATTTGTCGGAGACGGTTTACGGCGATGTCCTCAGCATCCGGAATGAAATCGCTTATCAAGATCGAAAGTCTCGACGAGTTTTTTTGAGTGTGGGTGGCGTTTAATGACTTTGCATTTAGACCCAGTGGGGTGTCTGTTACTATAATTAAGAGGACCCAATAACGCTACCCCTACGAACAGTCCTCCTCCAGATTGACACTCTCACGCCTAAAATTTATGAAGTTCTAAAAGCGAGATTTGTAGAAATGGAGCAGTTCACAAATTAACTTGAAATGGGCGCAGTTCACAAGTTATAGACGAAAAAAGTAAAACGAAATGAGTATTGGCCTAGTATGAACTCCTTCTCTTCATGGTGTTATTTCGAATCTTCATATTAGAGCTAGAAAAACGTTTGGTTTCCACGCGATTCTAAATTGGGTCCAACCCGTAGTTCCCTTTTTAAATTAATAATGCACCTAAGCGTGTCCAGAACGATTAGCAGCATTTATTGAGGTTTAAAAAACCCTAGCGCTCCCCGTGAGATCGAATAACTGCAGCCTGATTAAAGAGGACTTTAATAACCCTTCCAGTCCAAGACAAGATTCAACCCCAGACCTCTCCAAACAGAGAGGTGAAACAAGCATAGTGTCACTGTGGATAAACCAGTAGAGTTATTACATTTTTATTTATTTAGAAAACATTTTCACCCTTGAACAGTTTGGCTGGAAGATGGTGAATCTTATACGATCATAAGTTGCGTCTACAGTTCCATCATCTCCAATAAGCCAGCTTATTGGACCACATTTTTGGATTTTTAAAATCCAATAGTTTGAGTGCGTTATATCCATCTATATTATACAGCAACGGATGAAAGAACACCAAATCATGTTACTATGCTAGATGGATCCTAGTTGCTGGAAATCTGCGGTGTGTGTTTATTGTCTCCCTGGCCTATCACCTGGGTCATGGAGCTACGAGTACCCGTATTTCAATACCCGTAAATTGAATGTTATTTAATTTGCAGAAACTGTGGTGAGGCTCTTGCTGAGTCCAGAAACTATTTTCGTTGGGTTGGTTGTAAATAGGATTCAGGTTAGTAGTTTTATATCATCGTGGTAATGTTATTGTATCTCTCTATCTTGTGAAGTTCTCTGACCTTATGTGATCGTCGTAAGAACAGTCAATTTATTTATTTTGACATCTAGACGTAATCGTGTGGTATAAAACGTGTCCTTGGTAATCAAAGAGGCATTTCGGTACACAGTCACGGATTGGCTATCGGATTCCACGATCAAACCGGGTTCCATTCTCCTCAACAAAACACAAGGTTTTACAATGGATTCAGGGACACTAAAAGTGGACAGAGGAAGGTTGAAAAAACGTTTCGTGGTCTGAGAATTCCGGTTCCTGCTGTTTTACGCTAGTGGAGGATCAGCATATGGCGAAAACAATCCAATTGAGCATCTTTAGGATGAAATGACACGAGCTCTTCCGAGTAGAGATTCTAACCATCCAGTTTGCAACAACTGTGGGAAGCAATTTAATCAAAAAGTACTCAACATCGTTTGGCACGCTTTCGACATCCCTTTGAGTCTATGCACGACAAATCCAGGCTATTCTGAAGGCCAAAGGGGACTTACTCGCTATTTGGTGGTTGTATCTAAATAAATGGCCACTCATTGTATTGCTTATCAGCTTAAAATCCTTCAGAGTTCTTCCAGATGTTTGGAAAAATTCTTTCTTCTGCTAAGAATTTCATCCTTTTCATCTTTGGGTCCTATGGACCAACAACGAAAAATGTGCACCATCACGACACTACCTCGGGTTGTTAACGCCTCAGGTTATAGTCGCTCTGCAAGTGCGAGAAACAGCAGGACATTGCAAGGTGGTGCACCACCACACCTTGAGCAACGAATCAAGGAGATAGTTAACCATCATTTTCTTGACAGGATAATTTCCACGAAGATATTTAACATCTAGAATTTATTCAGTGATACCAACAGTACCCGAAATAAAAGCGTTATAATGGTTGTCACATCAAATGAAGTATTAATGAATTAACTTCAAACCTCTTCTGTCATTCCAGGTGCTATTTCCAAAGTTATGCACCCAGAATAACCATAGATTGCTACAAAAGATTTAATCCCAAAAATGTTAACTTTCTATGTAAAGAAAAAAGGGGTAATTTACTTAGTCCCCAAAAGGTTAGTTTACTCTCACAATGAAGTCTTCAGTGAAGCCACTGGATTTGATGAATCCAATAAAAACTGGAAACCTAGTAACAATTCAGAAATTCAACGAACTGTTTTGCATCAGCTGCTTAGCAGCGTTTAAAAAGGTAGCGAAACGTTGATTCCTACACCACTACAATGCGCCGTGTCACACGCCACTCGCCATCCTTGATTCTCCTGGTTTTGGTACCATTCGACTTTTGGCTATTCCCAGAATTAAAACAGGACATGAAAGAAAAATGATCTTTTAGGACTTCCTAATTTAAAAATATCTGGAAATGTCAGCTTGCTGATATGATGGGATCACATCACGAATGACTACAACACACCTATTAATATTGCGGGGTCCTCGGGGAATTTAAAACTAATTCCATAATGGAAAAACACATGTTACAAACAAAAACCTCTAAATACTGCATCTATATAGAAGTTCCAGTAACCTGGGCAACCAGATGGACACGCAGCATTAAAAATGAACTCTATTAAAAACTAATGAAGTCTGTTTCCATCTTCTTTCAAAAGAGCTGATCAAAATAGGTACTAAAAGTTTGGGGTTTTTTTATCACTGTGGATACGAGCCTCAACAGGGACGGGCTTATAATTTGAACGCCAGAAGGGAGGCTAATAAAACAGTTAATGAAGATAAACTCTCCAAACAAAGACAATGGTCTTCTATTGTCTTTATAATGTGGCATTAATAAAGTTATTTATTCGCATTGGATATTTTCGTTTAAATGCATTCTTTCTCTCTCTCTCTCTCTCTCTCTCTCTCTCTCTCTCTCTCTCTCTCTCTCTCTCTCTCAATGTTTTATTCTTTAATTTTTATGGGTATAAAGATATTAGGGTCCTTTTCACGTGCTGCAGTTATTTATCCTCTTGGGGGATGTCTGATACTGCTGATTCGTTATCGGATTCTCCCTGGAACATCAACCAACAAAATGTGGATGGCCAAAAATTGCAGTGGAGCGTGTTTTGGACATTTGACAAGTTAACGGGGTTGGGCAGAAGAGTTAAATGGGTTCTATACGTTATTTTATTAGATAGCGCTCTGGAAACCGAGTTGAGAATTAGGAGAGGAGAAGAAACAAAAGGACAGAGGATGACGTTAAACAAATATACAGAAGGAAAAGAGAAAGGTAAATATAATCAAGGAAACAAAGAACCAGAGAAGTAGAAGAAGATCAGAGATAAAGAAAAGAAGAGAGAGATCGAAAATAACAGACCCAGAGGAGGAGGGGGAAGCAGATACCAGAAAAATTGATCTCAGTAGTCTATCCAGTAAGCAGTTTCTCACGATGGCGAATGCGCACGCAGGAGACTGAGAATGCACTCCAGTTGACCTTCCTGCACGCGTTGGTGGTTGCAAGTTCATTTATTTTGCATGGTGCTTTAAAGCAACTGGTGCTATATTACATCGCTTTGGTGAGAGGTGCGTGGATAGTCTCGCTTCTTTTAATATTCTTAAGAAGTCCATCTTTGGTCAGTATGCTTGCGAGAGCGTTATGGAAGGGTGTTTTGCTTAAAAAATGCACACCCAGCTGCATTACACTCGCTCTATTTCATTCGTAGCATGCAGGAGTAAGTGTGAAAATGATATGAATGGAAAAAATTTAAATCAGGATGCCACATAGGAGATTCCTTGACTTATAGAGAGGAGAAAGTGTGGATGAAGATGGGAATGGCTAATAAAGTTGATAAATAAACGATAAAATGACAGAAAAAAAAAGAAAACAAAGACTTTTGAAGAATATTACTCTTTGGAATTTTATATGCCTCTTAAGATAGCAATTTCTGGTATGATTGAAAAGTTATCGATTTAAAACAATTAATCCTGAATTGTTAGCTTTCCCACATTGCTTTGGTGTAATGCAGGAATGCACTTCTACAGGGGTTTGTATAAATGCGCTTAGAATGTTATTAGAAATATTTATGGATTATTTCCAATAAATTCGGCTAATTTAATTATTATTGGATAGTAAATCGATCTTAAAGCTAACATAAAAGCAAGCATATGGAAAGGGGGATGTAGAAAATCACGTAGTAGTAGAATCGAAATAAAAGAGAAGCAAACTTTTGCACACGAGACACAATGGCTATGTGTCTGTGTTGAGTGGCGCCTGTCACGGATGAAGTGCTTACTAAGAGCGGGATGTCATCTCGCGAGACTAATGGACTACTTGAATATTCCATCGGCCACAAGCTGAGCGATGCTCTCATCTCGAGATGTACATCTTCAATCTATTAAATTCTCTCCAATTTCCCCCACTTTTAGACGACTAATTAATTGGACACGTGAGTTTATTCATCACCACTGTGGTCTTTCAAGGGAAGGGCTAAGATAGTATTCAATCTACTTTCTAAGACTACAATTCCAAGCATCTTCTAAGCGCGTGTCTTAATCTCGAGTAGTTTGCTTAATGAATAATAAGAAATCAAAAATTACTTCGCGTTCAATGCCACGAGGGGATTACGCGCGCACATTACGGACTCCCCACTGAAATCTTAAAATAACGAAACCTTAACACAACGAGCACTTCCCATTACTAATTCCCAAGTTAATTTTCGCTCAGAACAAAGCTCTTAAGTTTTCTCTACCCACTTAGCATCCGCCATGCTCATCCAAACGAACAACCAGATAACTTACCCAACTCATCAATTACTGGAGCCATCCTCAGAGTGATGCCGACGAGCAGTATGCTAAGCAGGAACAGAAAAACGGCTACAGCAATTACCACGACTCTGGCACGTGGAGATAAATCGCTCTCGGTCTTCTTCTTTCCCCCCTTGTGTTCGGTGGAAGAACCTCCCTCCTCATCTGGGTCTATCTCGCAAGCCACGTTATCGGGGACGGTGTCCTGCATACTATCACCACGATAAGAAGTCTTCGCGCCTACTGAGGATGCTTGCCATTCGCTTTCGGCAACTAATGACCTCGGAATGAGGGGTCTTCCGTCTAATGACCACGTAGCTCCTTCGAGACTCCGAATTTCCGTAGTGCTGGAATCTATCCTTCCTTCTATGAAACCGACACAGCTTTTCGCGTTGCCTGAGCGGGAAGACGAGAGGGATGTTGGACGCTTGGCAACAGCGCACAGATTCATCGATGACTGATTGTAAGGCTAAAGAAGATTGTAAGACAGTTTCTTGGAATCCACTAACCTCATTAATAATGTACGCGTGTCACTTCTCTTAGGGTAATAAATAACCTACTGGTACACTTTCACCACATCCGGTTCCACCTATGTGCGCATGCGCGACAACCTGTTCCTTCATCATCGGTGAGACTTTTCGGATTTTGTTTGGTGGAATTCTCTTCGGTTGATTACCGGGGATTTCTCCTTTCGAAATGGATGCGCTTGGACAAGTCACCGTGCAGCAGCAGGACTCCTTCGATCGGGAACGCACACACCTCGCTCTCGGCTATCATTTTACATCCGCCAAAACGCGATCTGCCTCAGAGCACGATCCGGAGTGATCGCGCTATCAAAATATGACGTTCTCCTCCTCCTCCTCCTCCCTCCTCCAATTCATTATTGACGTTGGAACTCGGAAAACCTCTTTGTAGCGTTCTACGCTTGCCACAAAACACCCCTCCCACTTCCTGAGATGATACTAAAGTCGAAGAAGGCAGGGGGGACAGTTTGGGGGGAAAAGAAAGAGGCAGACGAACTTATAATGGCCTTCTGAAACGCTACCGATGTCGTCTAAGGTTGCCGGGAAGACATATCTGTTTCTATAGAAGGTAAGCCGATATCACTCGCTACGGGAGGCACGTGCGCACACACACAGATGGTTTGTCGTGCTCGGAGTGTGACGGCGCGTCGACTCTTCCCCCCCCCCCCTCCTACCATCGCAGGGTTTTTTCGCCACGTAAGGGGTTTCTCTGATCGCTCGCTGATTAGAATTACGAAACGTGCGTTCTCGAAGTCGACCGTGAAAAGAATTCCTCCCCCAACATCGTCCCCGTCAAGATGAGTAATGGGAGTACAGTGGACGCTGCACTCTGACAGCAACGCATGCGCAATTTTCACCCTCTTCCATATAATCAATAGGATACTGTTTGATGTCCTAATTTTCCATAAAGCTGGAACCCAAGTAGCTAATTAATTTCTGGAGGAGGGTGTCGTACAAGGAGAGGTGTCGTAAATTCCAACCACGCTCTACTTAACGGGAAGTTGAAAATAACGTTGCTGTCAAAAGCGCATGGTTCTTTTGGAATTGCAAGGTTGTTCTTGTTTCTTTTTTTAAAATCGTTAAGATGTAGTCTTGTTGGATAAATGTCTTGGCTGCATGCTCTTTCTCTTGAAATATTTCCTCTTCCATAATGAACCCGCTTCACTCCATAATGGAAATACGACTTTCTGTCTATTGAAAAATAAAAGATGATTGATCGCTAATCGAAGATAATTTTCTTTCCACACGCACCATTCATATTAAGATAAATAATTATTCTGATACAATAACGTTGAAGTTCTCTTATTGGTCAAGTTAAACAGGTCATAAAGCCCTTAAAAAAGACACAATAAGGAGGGCTTTCTTCTTTTACAGTGGATGGAGAAATTCTGCATGAAACTACTCTAATTGAAACACAGTTCTGCCATTAGGAGAACACCAAAGTGCTGTCTGTGTTTCAATCAAGACAACTCTTTATAAAGTTATTCAAGAAATTTCTCCTATTGCTGCCTGTCGCTCAATTCTCAACTGGATTGAACATTGCCTAACCTTAATCGAAGTAAACCAAACCGAGATGACCAAAAATTACTTCACAGAAAGGTGTAGAACTCATATGGGATGAAATTCTAACCATTAGCTAGAAGCGTATTTCAACAAATCTCGGATTCTGGAGTATTGGCTCTTGAAAAGACTCACTAAGCTCACACAAAAGGCTGCAATATACTGAAACCGAGGAGTGACACCATGGAAACAGCAAATAACGATTTCCAACATCCTAACATTAGCCAGATTGCTCAATGGAGGACTTGGCGCTCCCGATAATATGGTGATTGTTAAAAAGCCAAGGGTTGTTGGATCAACATCAGCTTGACGACCTTGTGTTAGAAACAAACGACCCTGGAAAATACCATCAACCCAAGGATTTATCTCGATAAATATGACAACAGAAAACAACATGACCTTGTTGTCGATAAATACAACAGAACCACGAGATACTTTGGTTAACTAAGTTAACCAATCATTCACCAAATCAACATATCTTGGAGTCACCAAAAAGGGACTATCCAATTCCACTTTTTAATTTTAATGGAAGAAAAAAGGTTGACGAAATTACTCTATTCTCTAAGTGTCCTATTCTCTGGAGCTTTCTTTTGATGTTTGTGATTTAAGGTCCCAATACTACCTTGACAACACATTTTGTTTATCAACCAGAAATAACAACAGGTTGGGTTGCTATTTAACAGTCAAACACGTAAACATCCAGCGATGTCAAATAACGTTGAGTTTGGTACAGAAATACGATGTGGCAATTGGGGAAAAAAGGGGGGTCTATACTTACTGTTCCCATTTGCGTGCATTCAGTATCCCAACTGTTTATTCTTTAACGATATATAAACACGCAAAAGAATATAATTCGACGTTTTATGCAGTTTCTATTGACAATTAGTTTTGGTTTAAGTAGAGAAGGGAGTCAGTTGGCCCAAACAGCTGGAAGCCCTCAATAATGCCAGCTGGTACCCATGACAACAACTGGACAATGAATTCTACTCACATATACAAACTCGCGATACATATTTCACGCACCGGGTATCTAGTTAGTGGATGACAGCGAAATCTGAAGATAATACGTTGGCTTCCATAGCAACCACCACAGATTCACAACCCTCCGCTTTTCCAAACTGTATTTTACAAAGGAATACGTCATACAGTAGAAGAATGTGGTCTATACTTTTTTAGATCGCAGTGTATATAAATAAAGTTAATTTTCAAAGTCAGATCATTTCGAACCAGTTAAAATTTATCCAGATTTATTTACTTTTAAAGGGAAACAGGTGCAGACACCTTTTTCTTTATCCTCAGACAGATAAGAAAAGATCGGGACACGCGATGGGGCTCCTTGGTTTTAGCTAAACAATAAACGCTCAAACAGGTGACGGAAAGATCGATACAGCTTGAGATTCCCGTGGCGTCCCTTATCTCGTTCTATCACTGCGCACCCTATTGTTGTGTTTCTGTGGATTCAGAATGCTTTGAAACCTGCTGGGAATACAATCCCCCCCTCTCAATTCAGAAACAGTGTGGTTATAATTGTTGAGATTCTAGAAGCGACTGCAGAAGCACGCGAGCCAGAACTAAGGCAGAGAAAGAAAAGCAAAAGATTGAAGGAAAGGATAAGATTAAGGAAAAACGGAGAGGGCAGTTTTATTTGATAACAGATACCCCAGATGGTACTGTTAAATATTCGTTATAATTCGAATAAAAATCATTTACCGTATTTACTCGCATATTTTCCCATCTTTTGGGAAAGAAACTTATGCAACTTTCACACCTTCATCATAATGTCAAATTATTAATTCGCGTGTCACGCGAATCCTAATCATTAAATGGTTCCAAGTAGAAATTCGTTAGCCAAGAACTACGATATTTAACGTCTCTTAATGACATCCAATACCTGAGTTAGATACTACTAACAGAAATTTTCTCTAGAAGTACTACTTGCTAAATTCCTCTTAACAAGGCTTGGTTTATTTTAAAATCCATTGTAACTGAAGGACTTTTTTTTGTTCATCTTGATTAATTATCGCTTAGCAAGCTTTCTGCGTCAAGATCTTGAAGCATAATTATTTCGAACGAAGGCTAATTCTAGAAACGGACTTCAACATCATCCAGAAGCAGGAAGCTACCAATTACTCTCACGTATCATCCCTTTAACATTAAGTCTAATCGATTGGCACTACACAACGTTCAATTCAATTATCTCATACAAATTGAACACATTTTTCTTTCCAGTTATTTAATGTCAGGAAATACTTCGACGCTACCTATCGGAATTTTTCAGTACTAACGCTTACTGGATTGAAATTAATAATTAAAACTATTAAAAGTGGTTTTAAAAATCGAAAAAATATACAAGAATTGTACAAATATAATTTATTGATTATAAATTAATAATAATCCTTAAATTATAATCAAAATTGACAATAATTTTACACGAATCATGTTGAAAAACCTTCAAACCACTATTTTAGCAACACCTATCTTTTTGATTCTGGTTGTCATGCGCAGTTAATAGTCACGTACGAACGATTAGTTTCTAACCCGTTAAGCTGACACATACAAGCGATAAGAAAAAGAGCACAGTTAATACGAGTGTTTGTGTTTCATCGATTGCTTTATTCCGTCCAATCCTTTAATCTCTAAAGAATGCAGTAATTGCACGAGAGATATTAAAGATCTACGTTAGGGAGAGAAATGGAAAAGATACATTTGCTAAGCTCTTAGAAATTGCAAAATCATCGCTGGCAATTTGTTGTTTTACATTTTCATTTCTTTTAAGTCTCGGGATGAAAAGCGTAAACACCTTAATACATTTACTGGGATTCCAGAAGGATAGTTTAAATTCTTAATTCGCATTTTGAATGATTCTGGTGTACCATCAAATACACACACCATGAAAAAAGGATGAACGTTGCTGGACTTAAAATGCGCATGTTCCACAAGAGCAATCCTACGCAACGACCTTCACGCTTGCAAGTTTTTTTGCAAAAATTCCACTCACCACACACAAAGCTTTAATGATATAATTAAAGCTGTAGATGCATCCAGGCAATGCTACAGCCTTTAATCTATCAGAACCCAGGGTGGGGGAGGATTCCCAAATAACCATTAACTGTTCAGAACGTAGTAGAAGAAAGAGTACATGTCCTTGGTGTTTTATAGTACTTTTACTCTCTTTTTAGGTGCATAATATTAATTACGACACATTTAATCTCAACGGAAGTGTCCATTTATTAAATTACATCATATTTACTCTTCAAAAAGATGCTTATTTCAGTAAATGACGTCACGTTTATTCTCGAAGAAGGTGTTTGTTTTTATAACTGACGTCAGATACCCTCTCGGCGAAGGTGTTAATTTCAATAAATGACGTCACGTATCCTCTACGAAGGTGCTAATTTCGGTAAATGACGTCACATCTACTCTCGGGCCGGCCCAGTAACACAGTTGGTGACTTTTCAAATCGCCTCACTCGTGTCTTTAAGAAATTCAAGATTCAAATGAAGGTTATTTAAGGTATTCAAGTCTCTTCCATCACTGAGAGGGTATTTTGGACTGAGCGTTCCAAAATTGAACTCGAAGAAAGATTTTCTACCATTCCAGACTGGGAAAAAAAAAATCGTCTGCTCTATCTTTGAAATGCGCATGTCCATTAAACTGACGTGGGCTCATTTCACTGTTAGAGGTACTTTGCAGTCACTAGAAGAGTCAGGATCATTACCATTTACAGACCACAGCTTGCAATAACATATGGAACTTAAAAAAAGCTTTCAAGAATCAAACAGGAATTGCTACTTTCTTCCTCCATTCATCGTTTTGTCCTTGACATTAACAATTTACTTTTATATGCGTGAATATGTTCTGTTTATCGTTTTCTCCAGTAGTTCTGATTTTAATGGTCTAAACTATCTGCAGAGATTATTAATCGAATCACTTAAGGTTTCTTGAAGGTCACTTAAAGTGATGTACGTGAGGATAAACGAGAAATGAGCACCCCAGACTCAGTAATGGAAGTTTACGGAAGAACGTCATTATACCTAGGTAAATGCCGGGATATTGAGGGTCGACGGTGGCTACCTCTGGTGGATAATGGTTAACTGAAAGCCATTAACAACACATAAAACAGCAGTCAGTCCAGTACTGGGTGCGCTGGTCCAATACCAGTTTTATTCGAAATATATCGAAATGGAGCTTGTTTTTGCAATAACAGTTTAATTTTTTATAATAATTAATATAAAATATAACTAATTTACTCTTTTTTTTTTTAAACTGCAGCAGAGATACGCAGTTTGTTTCGAATTGAAGAGAAAAGAACGAAAATTGTTTCAAGGTCTCTAAGTGATCCAATTTGGAGAAAAAGACCATAGAAGGGAGGGGAAGAAGAATATATCTTCAATGCGTAAGTGAGAGGGAGAGAACAATTCGACTTTTAAATGATTTATTTCCAAATATTTTATCTAACAAATGTTTCAGCCTCTACATTCTCCGGATATGGCTCAAAACTGTTTTATTTTCCCTGAGCTGACACAAAAAACCTTAAATGAAACAGAACAGGGGTTAAATAAACGAAACTCGCTTATTATTGAATAAAAGAGGGCTCTTAATCGGGGAAAAGGCACATCTGTTCGGCCTTCAAAGCAAGATAATCTAGGGTGTAATCAGATTAATATTTTAATTAAGAGAGAGAGAGAATAATATTCTTGCAGTCATTCGATTTACGCTGCAGGAATGCGATGTTAATCGATTAGGTTGTGTGTTATTACATTCTGACTGATAGCTTGGTTTGTGGTTATCACAATTCTGTTAATTAAAACCGGTTGAAGATAACACGCGAGCCAATATTTTCCACCGTTTATCAGCCATGTACGTACTAATATGGCTCTTCTTACTGACATGGAGAAAGGTTGTGCTCTCCAGGATGCCATCCAGTGGGAGCAAATTTGATTTCATCATGGCTAATTTATGCTAAAGTTTTAGTATCGCATAACCATAGCAAAGAGTCCATTCTTCCTAGTTGAATCACAATATTTATTGTTAAAATTCGGGTTGAAAAACTTTAGGGATATCAAGTCCTGATTGGTGGTACTTTTAACATATTTTAAACACGTTTTTAGTAATCCTACTTAAGGGCAGCAGAAATTAATTATGGAGCTTACTGGAGATGTTTCCATAACCCATAATATTTATTCTTTCCTTGGATACAAACGTTGTTTTCTGATGGAAAGTTCCAAGCTGAATTTTTACAACCGAAGTTTCCAGATCTCTACGGTTTATCAAAAGTTTTCTCGATGTTTGAGAGTAAGTTGCTACATCTATCACTTAAAGCCGACACTCCATCGACTTTCTATCAAACCGACTTGGAGTTTTATCTCTTTCCGTATGTCGCACTTTGCCGATCCAGTAGATAAGTTGATGGCGTGTCTTTTGTTGCCATTGCTGGAATGAGCCAATATCTCACCTTTGACGACTCTCCCGTAGTCTGACCTTTGGCGATATCAAAGGGGATGGCTACAATCTGTGCGTAACCTAGCCACTCGTCCCCACCCTTTTTCCTATCCTCCTGATGTTCATTGTTTCGCTTATAACCGTGCCACGGAGTCGGTGATAAAAACCAGCAACTCCCTCTCTGTTCAATATTGCCTTACAATTTTACTGCACTTTCTTCAAGGACCTAATAGCTTTCTTGTGAGTTAAAAAGTAGCCGGTGGGATGTTGTCATTAAAGTCTTAAAAGGTAGAACATTTCTGTCTATTCCGCTTTAAGCCCAGTCGTCTAAATTGTTTGGTCAGTTGAACAAAGGGCCGATAGAAGGCGATAGTGTTTTTGATGACCTAATGAAACTTTGAAATATTTGAAAGAACACAGAGTTGATATCTTTTCACTCCGGTCCAACAAATTAATTAGTTTTGCACGTGCCTCTCTTTGACCTCAGATTACTAATTTAACCCCCACTTACGCTACTCCATCAATAAATTTAACGATCTCTTCAACTTTTTATTCATTTACTTTTAACTTCCACTCGTAATTGGGTAGTGGGTGAATGGTTTGGATGAGTGGTACATCTGGAATATTGAAAGATAGCTTGGAAATATGAAGTACTGCAGACATCACTGATAAGATCAGTTGGCTGTTCTTAATGAGATACATTTCTCTCGCAAGACGGAAAGAAAAAGATGCTTGGATGAACAGACAGGAAAAGATTCAATAAAGATCAGATGACGAGGAAGAAATGCATGTGAAGAAAAGTAAAGAGAAATATTTTCTAACAAAAAGTCATCACAAGACTACTGATAAGATTCCAGAACTGAGATCGTGTATAGGTGATGTAGCTCATATATAATAATCAAATAACTACTTTGGAGTATTGAGTATTGACATGACAGACCCTCGCGAGTAACACCGTAGATATAACAATCGTCCTTCCCACACTGGGTGGAAAATGCCCCTGTTCAAATCACATCAATGACGCGTGCAATTTCTGAGCTTTTTTGTTCTCAAGATATGGCCAAGTTAGTCGGTCTCAGGTGGGGAGTCCATGATATTTTTTTCCAGTAAATTGGGTTTTTTTGTCCAACAAACAGACAAATTGATCACAGAATACACGCAATTTACAGACGCAACACAGTGTCCTCTCAATGGCCTAAGCTGTTTTTTGCGCTTGACTCACACAAACATAACATGATGCAGGGGAGAAGCAAACTACACTGGAATTGATGAATTGAGAACTTTAAGAAGGGAGAAGACTAGAAAAGAGCGTTGTGGTCCAATTACAGATTCTGAGCGAGTAATTCATATTTCAAAATCTAGCGAACATTAGATCCAAAAATGCACTTTCCAAAGTGGAAATATCTCACCTTGGTGGAACTGAATAAAACATATTTAATTCGACTGTTAATCGTACTCATTAATTCTGGTTATACCACGTTTTTCGGATGATCATTGACGAATCATCAATTTCAGAACTGACGTTAGTTTTAAATAGTAAACTTTCTATAATCTGTAATGACAATACCCACCCACAGTTCTCTCATTTGCCCTATTGGTCAGCCAGCGTCAGATAAAAGTATACGGGAAGTTTATCTCTGTATAATATTCGTTCAGATCCGTCCATTCCAATTAAGTGAGGGAATTTCTTTGTGTATTTGGTGTATTTCAATTTTAACATGAACGGTAAGTTACATCACTATCCTGTTGAGAGATAGTGCCATTCTGGACAATTCTATTCTTTGTACACTGCGATGGTAGTATGGGGAGGATCCTTTTCTGTCTCACAGTGATAATGAGCCATAATATACTTCACAGACTATGGTAAGGTATGAAATGGCGCATTATCTTCATTGACTTGCCCAAAGCTCTTACCTTAATTCCATTTTACACCTTTGAGATGAACCGATACGCTCTCAATCAGTAGCTGAAGCTCCTTTAGTATTGAAAGCTGGAGGTACCAAAATATTCCCTACTAACCGCAGAAGCGAATATTTTAGTTCATTCCTCTTTCAAACAATTGTATAAAAGAATTTTTTGAAAATTGCTGGTGTGCCCGTTATTTTTGGCAATATAGTGTATAAATTAAATGAAAAGAATTAAAACAATTCTTAGTGAACTGCAAAATCATCGAATCCCTTAAAAGAGACCTGACACGCTAAAACAAAACTAGTAATAATAAAAGAATGCCTTTCACACGCACAACCTTTTTTCATGGTTTTTCTCGATGTTAGTTTACTTAGCTAATGTACACATTTTGTTGAAATACCCTTAAAAATTAGAAACTTTTTGCAACCGGCGTTAATAGATAACTAAACGTACTTCTGAAAATATATATTCTCACATGGTACGATTACAAGTACCTTGGTATCGGATAAATGCTGTACGCTTTCCTGGGGCTCCTTAGTCGATTGAAGAAGCCCCGGTCATGGAGAAGGCAGGCGAACTATCCGAATTTCAGAAAGCAGTTATTGTTTGGAGCCCGTTCAGCAAGAATTACAATTGAGAAAACAAAGAATATCACTCGTGCGTCGAAAGCAACCATGTTAAAAGTATACATTGAATGGAAGGAGATTGCAGCAGCAAAAGGGGTAATGTGATACTCCAAGAAAGACCGCAGGAATTAAGTGGAATGGTGCGTCAAAATAGAAGGTCCAGTTTGCAGCAAATTATTGAAAAATTCAATTTAGGCAAAGAAGAACCCATATTCAACCGAACTGTACAGCGGGAATTGAAAAATCTGGGACTTAGTAAACGTGTGCCCATACGAAAGCCGCTTCTTTTGTAAAAAAATCGAAAGATTCGATTGGAGTGATGCCGGCAACGCCAGGCTGGACTGTGGAACACTGGAGAAAGATCATGTGGTCTGATGAGTCTCCATTTACACTTTTTTGCATTAATGGTAAACTGACAGTGCGGCAAGAACCTCATGAAACCATGCATCCAGACGATCTCTTGTCCATCACTCAATACTAGAGGTGGAATCACGGCATGAGATGAGTTGGCACGGGATCCGTTCATACCATTACAAAGTTGTGTTATCACCCAATGAATATTTTTCTGTCACATTAGATCCACTTCACCCATCAATGCTTCAATTTTTCCCGGGATTGCGATGGATCCTTTGAAGATATCAACGCAACTGTCCACTGTGCTAAAATTGTATCTGAATGGTTCAAGGAACATCCCAAGATTTTCAACATCTCACTTGGTCACCTAATTCTCCAAATTTGAATTTAATCAAGAACACATAGGATATACTAAAAAGGGCAGTTCGTGGATTTTACTGTCACTTTTGTTGTCGGGATGAAAACCCAATTCCGGGAGTAAAATATATTATACTGGCATGGTTTCGAACCGACGCGAATCGAGACCAGAAATTTTATTTAATACAATTATCCCAAGTTATCTTACACAATCGAACTTTTTATTTATCGTTAAATAAATAAAAAATATTCTTTAGAGGACTACATAAGACGTTATGGAACTTGATATATCGTTTTCAGAAAACTATAGCCTTTCCTTTTATAAGGAAATCAATATTACCCAGTCCCTCAATGCTTTTATATTTATTTGATTCAGTTTTCATTAAAATTCCTTTAGTATGTAGAAAACTGTTCGAATTAAATGGATCTATTATTAAACGATGGGTGATTTTCACGTAGAACTTTCAAAAGAAATATTTTCATTTTAAATTCAATCGAACTTTTTATTTAAGAATTCTTACAGTTGTCAAGACAGCGATGCCCTTTCAGAGACATAAAATATTCACCGAGTAATTACTATTTAGGTAAATTACATTTTCTTAAAAAATAACGTTATAAAGCAAGCTGCGTATGAAATGCAAATTACTTTTCAAATAGAAATTAGCTGCGTTGAGAATCTTCCATCTGTAATGCGCGCTGTTATGGCAACAATGCTCAAAGAGGCAAAAATCCCGTTTCCATAGTTACCATAGGAGGTGGATGGTTTTCACAGGTGGCCAGTATTTGATGTTAAATAAATGAAAATTAAACACTTTTAGAAGTATTTGTAAATAACTATCTCTAAAAAAAAAAGTTTAAATAGAATAAATTAATTATTTTGTTCTCTACTTCGATAAGTGGTTTTGACTATATTTCACATTAAAGTTGAATAAATGATGGCGCCATCTAGTATTCAATGTATGTACTATTGACATAATTTATTTTTAATGCGGTTAATGTGATGGGTGTTTGAAGCGAATAATAGCTCCCACTGATTATTTGTACAATAAATGTTAATTAATTATCTGTACTAATTAATTATGTTTATGAAATGAAAAAAAAGTTGGTACTTCTTTTAGTGGGGTTTAGCAGATTAAAAAAAAATGCTTGGCACGTAGTGGCATTTTAAAGAGTTTTTGTGCAATGAGCAGTGCCGCCATCTTGTGGCAATAAATTAAATTATACGCATAATAAATATTTTATTTTAATATTATTGATTAAGCATCGAATAAAGATCTAGATTAATAAAACAACTTCAAAATATGCCCATTTGTCTTGGAAATTGTTAATTAATAAACTTTTTAAATGATTTATGAGGAGAAATTCCTGAAAAGTCTGAGAAGAAATTTCTTTAATAAAAAAAAACACCATTTAACCACTATTCTAGGTTTGTGAAATAGTCCTGCCATCTATGAGCACATTCTAGTACTTCTGGATAATTGTTTCATTTCGATACTTGGTTAAATTAACCTCATATTGATCTTTTTTAACCTCTCTTTTTGAAGGCTGTTGGTAGGAATGCATTAATTTATATCAACGGTCTGAATATTGGAGGTATTTACTGTGGCAGGAACCATTCAGGGCCGATTTTTGAAAATAATTATAACCAGAAGTAATTAAGGTTAGCGCAATTTAATTATCGGATTTTGATTTTAAATTATGGAGAACAAACGGTACAACGAATGCGATGCTCTTTTTTTAATTCAGATTCTTTCATTCTTCATTTTTAAATTCTGAAACTTTCAATAATTTTATTTCTTTATCTCTGCACAGTTAAATATGAACACGTGGAAACATTGATTTTTCATAAATGCATCGATTTCCGGTTTGGTTTGTTGCTTTTGATTAGCTTCAGCAGCGAACACTTTAGAAATGTGGTTGTCTGTATGCAAATTACCACGAGTACTCTGAGCAAAGACAAGAGTCTTTGCCCAAAGTACTCGTGGTTTAGTCACCGACAAACTCACCCCAACAGCAAATGAAGTTCACCACTTTTAATGTTTTTATGGCAGCCGATATAACAGCGCTCATTAAAAATTACGCAGTAAGCTAAATTAATATATTGGTATTATTACGATCCTTAGAGAGTGGACACCTCAGTTACCTCAAGGGCAACCCTCAACCAGAACGAAAGGAAAGGTGACACCTACATTGCTAAAAGCCCCTAAATAGTTGCTCTATTATACTTATAATACATGAGTTTTTTTATGCTTTATGAACACAAGATGGGATCTTTCTTGCGTCCTCTAAAGGTCACGGAGTACGTGAAAATATTATTGACTGAACATCTGACTGGAATATCAATTGCTAGGTGAAGATATACTGCAAGAAGCAACTCCTGCCTCCTGGTGGCCACCCGTTTAACTAAAAGCGTTAAAAGATTAGTAATAGCACTAACCCTAATCATACGGAGTCCATTGGGAAATAGTCACGTGATTGTAAAAGGGGAACGCCCATGTGGTTCAACGTGGGAGAAAATGCGCGCAGCACGTGACAGTAAACTAAATGGGTTTTTCGTCTGCCAAAATTCAAAACAACATGCGCAAAATCTATAATTTCCAATATGATAAATACGCAGAAAATTAATAAATAATGATGAAGGTTATTTTTCGTATTCTGTGAGCTTGAATTTTTTTTTTTTTTAATTATATTGAACTAAAGGCAGCTAGTGTATCCCAAGAGATATTAGGCCATGGCGCCATACATGAAAATCTGTGGTATCCCTTGCGTCCTTGGATGTAATAATGTCTATTTATCTAAAAAAAAATTCAAAATTTCGATTGAAAATTTATTATTTAAAAAGAAAAACCAAAGACGATCTTCTAGGATAGACAATACGGCAACAGAATGTAAACAACTTCATTGTTATGGCAGACGCGAGCGATATTCAATAAACAAAAGACAGAGTCGTGCAGAGCGGCGAACAAGCACTCTACCACAGGATTTTTTTTTTATTATTTCAATTTTTAAATCTTATTAACATAATTTCATCCACTAGACCGTCTATGCTATATTAGGAAGGTCTGTATACGGTTAAAGATTGTATTTATTGTCGAAATGATTAATGGTAAACTTTGAAAAATGATTCTGACACAGATGGAAAATTCGAAACTGTTTGTATGTCATTTCGTTAGGCACCGCGCGCGCTATCCTTCCCCTATGCCCGACATATCTTTCCACATCTTGCCCTCCCCTATGATTTAATTATCTTTCAAAGCAGTTTCATGATTGGACAATTTCATGATTCGATCGAACCTCGCTCTGTTGAAGTACGCTTAATAAATGCGTGATAACCTGGTATTTATCCATCAGTGCTTAGTAACTAGGGCAAAGCAGTCCCCCGTGACATCACAGAAAAAGGTACCCAGATGCTCACTCTTGTTTTTCCACGATAAACTAAATAAATCTGTCGAGTGTGATATGGATAATCTCATTATGGTCCTTGAAGGGCATGGCAGACCACATTCCAATATTCAAGAACTAAAGCCAATCGATGTTTTGTATTTCTTAAAAGGGCAAATTCAAAATGGCGGTTTGTGACTAAAACATGTAATAATAATCATTGTCGTTTTACTTATGAAATCTTCTATACGACCAACAATCATACCTAGTTTAAAATTCGATATATACCATTATTAACATTATCTCGTCTTTGATGGTTCTCTCTTTGTTGATGGGGAAAAAATGTTCAAAAACATTAATTTCGATCGAATTTGGAAGAGTACAAGAATAGACAATACTGAACTCTGCTACCTGTATATACGCGACCAAAAAAAATAAGGAGAAATATGTAAGTAGCTTGGCAAACTTTTTTTTTTAAATATTAAAAGAAATCTCTGAGATCTGCTTTCTTGGCAAATATTTCCTCTTCACTTTTCGGATGCAGCAAAATAAAAAGTTGAGTTTCTTTCGAGTGTATCGATCGTATTTAAACAAGTAGGCCATATTTGGAGCAGGATCAAATTGGATGTGCGCCAAAACAGAATCCATCCATAGAGATACTCGCAAGAGACCTCTCCCTTATGTATTTCCAGCTACGGATTAATTTTATATGCAAATGTTATTGGTGTTGAGTTCCTCCTGCTCTTGAACAAGATATTCACGGGAAACGATCAACATAAATTCAAGGTATGGAAGCTATTTAAAAATAAATAAATATCACTCCTTTTTTTGTACTGGAAAAAAATATCAACTTAAAAATAAAATCGCCCGGATGATTTATCTCACCATATACAGTAGTAATAATACATTTTTAAACAGAAAAAAAAAGACACTAGAAGAGAGATTCGTATCGAAATAGATAAGAAGGTTTTCTTAGCTTCGATAACGCGAAAATAATTTAATATTAATAAGTTAAAAATTATATTTCAAAGTACGTAAGTTGGCTGCTTTAATTTCTACATTGTTTGAAATGTTAAAAATACAGTGGCGCCATCTCATGGAGTGAATAAAAGTCAATTCTTAATATTCGCATAACTCTGGAATAAAACGTGGAAATCCGAAGAGAATTCAGACCATTGAGATAATGTTAAAGAGGTTTTAATATAAGCTAAGAGAACCTTCTTTTTATCATAAAGAAGTAGTTTATCATCGGGAGGAAAATATCTGAGCTGGAAGAGGGGAAAAAACAAAGGGTAGGATAGATGGCCGATCATTTATTTTGCATGCATCAAGGACTCCTGTTTTATGCAATTTCGGAGGATATAATGGATTTCTCCTTACTTGGACTACGCCTACAATCAACTGTTTTTGAAGTTGTGCAATCTAACGATGATGATCCTCTTAAGAAATCTTTGTTTTTTTTTTGTTTTTTTTTTTTGAGAAGGAAAATGAAACAGGACATCAGTCACCATTGGCCAAAGAATTTAATCCACCTACAATGAGTTCATCTGTACTGTTAGGAAAAATTTCCCTCCATTGTTAAAAAGTTCAAAATTTCCCAGAGTTATCCATGGTTAGAATCTCATTGTTATGAGAGTCAGTGTTTAGTCTTAACTGACTGACACTGTTTTCTAAATCTTCGCTCGGGTCGAGTGCTTAAGTTGCCTCTGTGAGGGGTGGTGCAAATGTGGCTTGAAATTAAGATTTCTGTCGATGGCACTGGCCAAACTTATTTCTGGAATCTGAGTCTTGAAATTTTGATCATCTGGCATTAAATGCGATGAAATCCGAAGACCAGAAACCTCTTCTCAAAATACGCAGATCTATTCGTAAGTTAACCAACAGAGAGAGGAGACTGCGTAACAGATCCATTCTTTTACCGCCATGCAATGTCAAAATTCCAGAGGAGCTTTTAAAAAAAGAACAGGGCAGGAATGTAAAAGCAAGTCATGCTTCAGCGTCTGTCAATGGGGTGGTTGTAGTAGCATACGTTCAACAGCCAAATTCCAGCCGAATAGGTGGCGTTGGTCAGATACCTCCACTCAACCCTCTATTGAAGACACCAATACCACTTCCGCCACCAAAGCCCCCGAGGACAAAGAAAAGAGCACAAGAATCTAGCTCAGCATCATCAATTGTGAAAGTTCAACGGCGAAGACCCAATCCCGAAATCCTCCACAGAGGCCAGGTGATTTACAGACCAGCTATTCGACCTCCACCTCCTCCCCCACCCCCGCCGATTCCAAAAAGACGGAAGGCCAAAAGTAAAAAGCAACTACATGTCAAGCCAGAGAGAATACCTTTACTTGCCGGAACAGAAGTGGACACTTCAGGAGACAATGAACCAGTATGGACCTATCAGCAAGCAGAAATATGCAAAGTTCCAGTGGTATCTTACGAACGTTCCACTAAGGAGAACCAACGTCCAGTTCCTCCACCGAGAAAGCATAAAAAGAAATGGAAGCACCCAAAAAGTCCGATGAAAACTCCCCTTCTGATGGAAGAATCATCTGAAAGTACATCCACATCAGCAGTCCCGTCCCAGAGCTCTGCCTACTCCAAACACGAAGACGAAATGGACGAAATTACCTTTTCAACCGGAGCCAGAAAGAAATTCCCCAAGAATACTTACAATTCGAAGCTTCTATGTCCCAGGATGGCTGGATACAAACAACTCCCGTCTCCTTCAAAGTACATCAGGGCAAGTCTGGTCGCACGCACCCACAGCTCCGTGGAAAGCCGAAATATTAACAGAGAAATGCATTCATTAAACCCCTCACCACCCCCTTACGGAATGAGCGAATCTGTGTTTGTGTTCGAAAGCAATCCTTCCTCAAATAGACCAAAGTCGTCCTGCACAGGTAAGAAATTTTCTTATGGATTCAACTTTCTTCTTAAGATTAATTAATATTATTGCAGTGTTTATTACGTAACTCTCACCAAAATGTATTCGTCTTATTAGATACCGTTAATCCTAAACCTACGATTGGTTTTCACCGATTATGCAACTTAATGTAAGCATGCGCGCAAATCGTTCTATGAAAGATCTTTGGGGGTCTCACAAGTGCAAGGCTAGCTTCTTTAAGAAGACCCGAAAAAGGTACAATAAAATTTATTCGAAACCCTTTAAGATTATAAACGTTAGCCAAGTTTTCTTTTAAATAAGACCAGTCACATTGCTGAAATAAATCTTTTATCTGCATAATTAGGACTTTGCCCCATCCTCTGAGATTTTTCTCAATGTCCTACCGCTCCATTCCAACCCGGGATTCCGAAACCCAGGACCCAACAGACGTATAGCAGGTATAGCTGCAAAATATGTTCTTTGGGTAGTAATGCGGATTTTTTCCATTTTTGGAGGTAGAAATCACATGGAGGAAAGGCCACTTTTCAACGGCCAAAGACAAGTGAAGGAGTATTCTCAACATCATCAAAATTCAGATTAAATCTGCTAACACTGTTTGTTTCCAATGCCTAGTGTTGGTTAGCATTGATCTAGTTTTATATGCATGGCGTGATATAAGTTGTCTTCTGATAAGAGAGGCGGTTCATAAGCATCAGAAGACAATTATATTTACAATTACAATACATTCCACGACATTCCATGATAGGTGGAGGAGTGCCATTCACCACTCATGTTTCTGATTGTTTTACAAATTCTATGCGTAGGGGGTCGTTTGATGATAAGTTTTTTTTTTTTTCGTTTTGACAACGGAAGATACCTTTCCGTTGCAGGCTCTAACATACCTCGACCTTGTTCGAGCACACTTGAATTGGATAGGGTTAGTTGTAGTTCGAATGCAAGGAAAGATATTGAATGCATTATTCTGGGGGTGCGATACTCAACCAGATTACTGCATATGTACTGCTGGTTGTGAGCAGGATTTTGGTATGGTTTTCCATCTGTATTCAACTGCTTTATCAGTTGAAGCCTATTGGATAATTTTGGGTCAAACAGAGTTTTCGGAAAAAGTAGGATATTTCTTTAAGTCCACACTACACTATTAAATTAAAATTCTCTGACAACCTACGCGAATTTCACATTAAAACACAGCCACAAGATTATCTAGCAGCAGAGTATTCTTTCAAGCATTAGCTTTATCCGATTTTGCTGTTTGGGGATGTCTGTTTGGACTTCAGATACAGGAACCACTTGGTGGCAGTGATCATAGTATGGGATTTACTTAAAGATGTTACTACCATCAAGGGTAAAGGAAAGAATTGTTGCTTTCGTAAAGGTGAGTACAGTTGTCTCAGACAGTTTTCAAATTTTATACAGTGGGACCAACTGATGATGTTACCAACAGCAAATTCTAAATGGAAAGAATTCAAGGAATTAATCTTGGAAGCTCCTAGACTTTTCATACCGATTAAGAAATACTGTTCTAGATTTATACCTTAATGGATGTCAGATGAATTAATGAGACATGTGGCAGAGAAGAAACATGCATGGCATCAAAGCAAAGTGCAGGTGGCACAGAAACTTATGGTAACTATAAAGTAGTCTGCAATCAAGTCACAAACCACAAAGGAGTTTAGGTATGACTACGAGAAATCTTTTGCAAAAGATGCAAAGAAAAGCAGCAAGCACTTCTTTAGTTCCCCTCCCTAAATAACCCCTCATGTGGAGTTATTTAGGGAGGTGAATGCCAAACGTTTATCGAACTCTAACAAGGAGCTAAAGGATTTTGTAATAACCGAGAGCAAAGTGGAGGAGAAATTGTTCAGGTTAAATATAAGAAAGGCTCCTGGGGTGGATGGGATGTATCCAGTTATATTAAAAGAGGCGGCAAAGGAACTAAGCAAACCCTTAACCATAATTATGAAAGCATCTTCGGACTCCAGAGAGGTCCCCACAGACTGGAGCTATGCAATGTATCCCCAATTCTCAAAGGGGGATCTAAGGGTGACATGAGTAATTACAGACCTGTTAGTTTAACTTCTGTTCCGAAGAAATAATAAAATCACTGGTTAAAGAAACATTGCAGGGTCATCTAGACAAGACTGCAGTAATAGTTCAGACACAGCATGGGTTTGTAAAGGGGATTTCTTGTCTCACCAATTTGATTGGATACTATGACGTGGTCACAAAGGAACTGGATGCCAAAAATAATTTTGATATCATATACTCGGATTTCAGGAATTCTTTCGATACTGTTGTACATGGAAGACTGCTGCACAAATTGGAGTAGAATGGTATTAAGGGTAAGTTGCTACAATGGATAAAAGGATGGATGAGTGGGAGAAGACAGAGAGTGGTAATCAATGGACACTGCTCTTCATGGATTAATGTTATTAGTGGAGTCCCCCAGGATTCGGTGTTGGGCTCATTGTTGTTTTCTATATTAATCAATGATACGGATGAAGGTATATCAAGCTTAATGTCCAAATTTTCAGACGATAAGAAGGTTGACAGAGTTGTTACAGTTATTGTTTGTTGCTTGGGTTTTATTGGCGCATTAGCGACTAAGGCTATAATGCGCCCGGGGGGGTTGTTACAGTAATGACAGCATGCTACTGCAACACGATCTAGAAATGCTGGGCAGATAGGCCGAGAGGTGGCAACTGAAGTTTAACATTGACAAATGCAAAGTACTGCTTATGGGAAGCAGTAACCTCAGAGAAAAGTACCAACTGTGTGGCACTACACTGACAGAGGTAGAGATTGAAAAGGACCTGGGAGTAATTGTGCAGGCAGATATGAAGTTTTCTGACAGTGGAGACAGGCTGCCAGAGCAGCTCATTGGGTCTTGTCTATGATATACGGAAATTTTGCTAGCAGGGATAAGGAGGTGATTATCCTCTTGTATAAGGCAATGTCTAGGCAATACCTAGAGTACTGCGTACAGGTCTGGAAGCTTTATTTTAGGAAGGAAGGATGAAGAGCTACTGGAACGAGTACAAAGAAGGGCACTGAGATTGGTGAGGGAGACAAAGGGTTGCTCTTTCCAAGAACGACTTAAGTACTGCAATTGCAACGACTGGAAACTAGGTACCTGCGAGGTGATCTGATTGACGTGTATAAGGCCTTGAATGGTTTGAGCAAGCTTAATGCTGATGGAAATCTTCCTCTTGCTCGGATTGCGCACCTGAGAGGGCATAAATTCAAATTGACGAAAGACAGTTGTAGAATAGATGTGAGGAAATTTTTTACTTTAGCCAGCAGGTGGTTGATTGCTGGAACAAAGTTCCATCGGTCGTTGCGGAAGTTGATAGCTTAAGGAAATTCAAGGAGGAACTGGACAAAGTTTTGGAGCTAATGGATGGATGAAATGGGAAGGGTTTTTTTTTTTTTTTTTTGGCTGATACTGTATAAGCATGCTTTCTTGCATGATATGCGTCTACTGATGTTAATGCTACTTCCTAAATATCAACTGATTTTGATTGCTCAAGAAAGATACTGTTGAAAACTCTGCCCTCTTCAGAAAGGTTGAGTCGAAATTTTGATTAAAGCAATGGCATTGCTGTTTTAAAATGGACATGCTCTAAACATGGCTGACATGAGCACTTCCAAAGCTTAACCGGAAAGAGGCGAACTCAGTTTTTGTTTTTCTCACCTGGCTGAAAATGCCAAGCATAACCTGCAGTAATTAGTTATGTATTTCAAACTTCCTTGTGTACTTTATCAGTTTCCCACCCAAGTGCTGCTGTACATCAATTTTTTCTTCTTTCATAATAGCACTTGGTAGGTTCTCATACTGAGGGAACTGATTCGTCTGTTTCTTTATCTTCAATGATATTGAGAAGTACTGGTACCTTGCCCACAAAAACATTCAAATTTGAAAATGATGCCCTGCAAAATTTGCACATTACACGCTTAAATATATCAAGAGGTAATGACTTCAGTGAACGAATGTGAATACGTTGGATTGAAGAGTCACGTTCTGGTTTTCTAACTTCGGCGTTACAATTTAAAGAAACAAGCAAATTCCTTTATTAAAACTAGGAAAGAGAAACACTAACAGACGTTCCAGGAGCGAAGGTAACATGTCTAGAGATTTCGGCTTGCTTGACCTGTTTAGGATTATTTTCACCAGAAGTCTGCGAATCACAAGTAATTTGGAAGGTCATCAATTTGTCCTTTTTCCAAACCTTTGGATCATGAATTAGTGCCACTCACTAGTGATCGCCAGTATACATTTCAGTTTGGTAACTCTGAAATTACTAGTATTTAACCAAAGACAGCCAACGTGTCTACACATGCTTCAATTTTTTTTTAAATTCAGTATCATGCATCAGTTGAAAGTGTTTAAATCTAGCTTTCCTTTTAACACTTCTTTCTAGTATAGTAAATGCCCACCAAATTTTCATCCATTTTCACAGGAAGGCATTCATGCCAGCAAATGAATGAGATGACAAGGCCAGCCTATTACCACCTCTCAATCTCCTCTTTTATTATCCTACTCAACATTTTAGTCCTACCATAACAGGGCTCATTATCAACACTAAGCGCCAGATAGTTTTTAGAAGGATTCCTAGAAGCTTTCTGGGTCGTCCAGAAGATTCCTATTTCCTTCAACTTGAAAAATACGCAAAACAAACATGTTATATTTTGCAATATATGGGAAAATCTTGCGCATATGTCTTCTGAAATTTTACGTCGTATTCCTTTGGCATCTTACTGAAAGACATTGTCAGTTACCATCGCACTACAAAATATTCCTATGTGTTAGGATGGATAGAAGTTTTGCCGAATAATTCAATTATCATTGGAAAATGGTAGTTGTGTAGTTGGTGGTTGTTTATCTTCCATTTTAGAGTAGGATATATAGCGTTGCTGAACTGATAGCCAAATTTATTGCAGTATTTGTTCCAGGAGGAAGGTGAAAGTACGTAGGTGAGCCATCATTAAAGACAAGAAGGTTGTTATCATTTAAAAAGTATGCAGTTAGTTTTCCTCTTCGTTCTGCGTGATTATTATTACCCTATAGATCATTATGGCCATTCAGATCTTCCAAGATACCGAAAGGTGCAACTAGTTGAGCTATGAGATTATTTAATTCGTTTTGTTGGACGATATAACTTGATGGAATGTCAAAAGAGCAAATTGTAATATGGATGCCAATAGCTATTCGGATAGGTACCATCTCTAGTGAAGGGTTTAGCAGAATATTTTATTTATTTATTTTTTTATTTTTATTTTTAAGAAAACCCAAAACACGAGAGGTATTAGAACCTAATACCTCTGTAAAACAGGAGTATAGTACTTAGTACCGTGCTTGGGTTGGAGGTTGAGAAGACGAAAGAAGATATTTGTTGATATTGGACTTGAACTTCTGTAGATTGTAATTTTCAGGAAATACGTATGAAGGAAGGTTGTTCCAGAAAACGGCAGTTGAATGAATAAATGAGGAAGATGAAAAGTTGGTTCTGTGGGTTTGAAGTTCGACAGTAAATGGATGTTGGCTGGTGGCGGCACGTGTTTGGACTGTTTTGAAAGAGAGAACGGAAATTATAGAAGCCAATTCAGAAGAACAGTGCCCATGGAAGTATCTGTACAAGAGGCATGCAGCAGAAACAGTACGTCTATGAGAAAGCGAGTGGAGAGACTCTGTTAGAGATGAATCATTAATTAACTTAACTGCCCTCTTCTGAATGCAATCAAGAAGCCTGAGAGAGGTTCTGAGGGCACCAACCCAGATGTGGGAACAATATTCCATGGCAGGGCGGATTTGCGATTTATACAGAGTGAGCAGCTGTTTGGAAGAAAAGTAACGCCGAGAGCGAAAGAGGAAACCAAGTTTTTTAGATGAAGAGGAAGCAATGTTTATAATGTGCTTGTGCCAAGAGAGATTAGAAGTCAGGGTAATCCCCAAAAGAGATATATCATTTTGCCTAGAAATCGGAGTGTCACCATAGAAAAGGATCCTTTTTGCGATATATAAGACAAGACTGAGTTTTAGAAGGATTGAAATCAACTAAGTTGTCTTTGCACCACTGGAGAATTACCTGGATATCGGCATTTCAGGAATTGGTAGCGGATATTCGAGAAGTTGAAGCTTATTGAGCAGGACAAGGTTTCTGAAAATGGAAAGTGGAATGCAATATGCTACCATCGGCAAAACCATGGATAGTATTCCCAGTCAATGGAAGAATGTTATTAATAAACAAGAGGAAAAGAGTGGCAGAAAGAACCGAACCTTGGGGAACACCAACATTAGTGGAGAAGTTAGAAGAGAGAGAGAGAAAAATCTAAAAATACCCGTAGTGAACGGTCAGGGAGAAAATTGGATACCCAATTACAAAAAAAACAGTTGGCAAAACATAAGATGGAAACTTATTTAGATGACCTTTATTCCAAACACGATCGAAAGCTTTCGAAATGTCAAGAGCAACTGCTTGAGTTTCATCAAACTTTTTCATTGAATCTGTCCATAAATGGGTAACATAAGCCAAAATATCACCAGTGGATCGACACTGACGGAATCCATACTGGCGATCGTTGATCAGATGGAAAGTTTCTAGACAGTTTAAAATGCGGCGGTAAATTGATTTCTCCATTACTTTAGAAAGAGTAGAATTAAGTGCAATGGAACGCGAATTGGATGGGAGGGATTTGTAACCCTTTTTAGGAACTGGCTGGATATGAGCAAATTTCCAAGCAGAAGGAAAAACACCTTTGGAATAAGAAAGTGAAAAAAGACGGCAAAGAATAGGAGTAAGTTCAGGAGCACAGGTTTTGAGAACAAGTAGAAAAATACCATCAGGACCTAGAGCTTTCTTAGCATCAAGATTCGTCAAAATCCTTCTGACATCCTTTTGATGAAAGACCACAGGAGGCATTGAATGAAGCGTACTGGGAATGGTGGAATTTTTGTTTTACCAAGATCATTAATACATGAGTTGGAAGAAAAATAGGATGCTAGCAGGGCAGCTTTATCCATGGCTGAAGTGGCAATACAACCATCTCGTACTGACAGAGGTGGGAAGAGAGACTGGCAGAACTTGCGGCCAATAGCTCTGCCAAGAGACCAGAATGTTCAACTACAATTTGGACAAGAAGCAAGTTTTCTACTCTTAGCCTGTTCGAAATCTAGTTTGGACTGATTAATAACTGAAGAATTGGAAACAAGCCAAAGGTGATATGCAACATTCTTCTCTTGAACAGCCTTAACACATTTATTGGAAAACCAAGGCTTAGATAAGGGAGATTTTAAGGTGGAGTGTGGAATAAAGGATTCCATCCCTACAAGAATAGTTTCACTGACACGATCTGAGCAAATGTTGATATCAGAAGTGTTGAAACAGTAATCCGACCAAGGAAAAGAAGAAAAGAAATCTCGCAGATCATCCCATTTTGCATTTTTGTAATGCCAAACAATACGAGGTTGGGAATAGCCATGAGATAAAGATAAAAGTTCCATTGGAGAAGAGACAATCACCAAGTTGTGATCTGAGGTGCCTAAAGGGCCACTCACTTCGACCGTGTACTTAGAAGGGTTGTTTCTGAGAAAAAGATCAAGTATGTTAGCTGTATGGTTAGGATTGTCCGGAATTCTTGTAGGTAAATGAACAATCTGTGCTAGGTCATTAGTAATTGCAAAAAAGCCTCAGCATCTCGACCTGCTGGGTCGGTGTGACTAGAAAACGGAAGCCAGCTGGAGTTGTGAACGTTAAAATCACCAAGGAAAATTACCTCATTGTTAGGAAAGTTGGACTGGAGAGAGCCAAGTTGCAAAGAGAGGAAGTCAAAGGGCTCTAAGTGATTAGTGGAGTTGGGAGAACGGTAGAGGCAACAGATGAAAATTACAGAATGGGGTAGAGAGATTTTAAGCCAGAGGAGATCGAAGAATATGATATTCCAAATTACCAAGTCTCTGATAGGGAATATCAGAACTGACATATGCAGAAGTACCACCTTTGAGGCGAAAGGTGGTACTTCTGCGAATAATTTGCAAAAGGTTATACAACGAATAATTTTGGGCAACTGAGATGCGCACTGGTTGAATCAACCGATAATTGGGATTCTGTCAGAAAAAGTACACGAGGTTCGGTAATTGGAAGTGGACTTCATTGAGACTGAAACTGAGACCAAGTATATTTGTGAAATGAACGACGAAACGTTTGGGAGGTTTAGAACTTTTCGCAGATAAGTTTGCTCTATTAGTTTGATAATTCATGGTGTATTCGCTAGTAAGAAAAAGTTGGGAGGGGGAGGAACATGCTGTATGAAGTAATGACATTTTTGGATATTTGCCGCCACAGCTTGTGATTTTTAAGTGTTCATTACAATGAGAGGTTTCGGGAGAATTTCCTCACTCTGATGAAAGTCCAACTTTGATTAGAATGATTAGCCTCTTGTGTACGACATCATATGGTGTGCCTAAGTTTGAGGAGGTGTGCGTTTCTCTTTGTTCTGCCTGCAGTAATGCGTGATTTCTTCCATAATGAAAATCTGACCCAACACACACTGATAGTTATTACTTCTGCCAGTAATCAACATTAAAGTTTCGCCTTAACTACTTCCGACTGCTGGCTCTAATGTGGTTAATGGCATTCAGAAATGAATATTATATCTCTAGCTGTGCGCGCAATTGGCTGGACAGTTAATAGGCATACAAGCAAAAATGGATGCACCTCACAGGATAATTTCTCTCTCTTTCCTATCAGAAAGAGAAAAAAAAACCACGCCCCCTGCTGATGAATATTTTTCATACGCAAATTCTCTTCTGCATCCTCTGCGCAGTATCTCCACACAGACAAGCTTTAATTATAGTGGTTTGAGGTATGCGTATCCACAATTTGCAACAGTTTTTCTTTGTGTATGGATTCGACTGTTTATGGGATGCTCTAATTTTGGCAGTGTTGTGTTTGTGTCCATTTAGGTGATGTATGGCTCTCAGTGGGATTCCATCATTACTCTTCCAACATAAAAAGACAATCTGTGAGCAACTTACAATTAAATCAAAGCTCTCTTTCCGTTCGTATTTCAAATTATCCACTGTATTGAGAATTTGTATTTTTTTTTTAAACAAGAACAAAGCTCCACTATCTTACACAGTGGAGAAATAAATATAAACAAAAGAATAAATTTTTTTTTACAATTAAAAAATACCGAAAGCCAACAAAAAATAATATACGTATTTTTCTCGAATACTTCGCAGATTATTTTTCTTAAAAATATAATAAAATAAATAAATAAAGAATCAGCGATTTTATTGGTTTATATGGCCTAGAAAGAAGCATTTGGTTTATTATCGATATTAATTAAAAAACGCGATTTGGAATTCCTTCCCATTCTAAAATAAACGTTCTTGTTTCCTAGCAACGCGCGCGATTTCATTCAAACGTCATAACCACGTGATTTATCAACAGAAACAGATAACAACATTGCTATTGCTTATTATTCTGTAAAATAAAATGAAACGAAGGGTAATGGAGCGCATCCATTTGTCACCTTCCCTTACCGATGAAATGGCCTAGTCCACTTCGTGCAGCTCGAGATTCTTTCTAAGGTAAAGTCCTTTATTAGTGAATATAATTTGGCATTATACAACCTTCTATTTATATGACAGACTTATCTAGTGATCCGAGAGAGATTTAACGGTTTTATTAAAAACAAGTAGCGCCCCCTCCTGCCCAAAAAGTGTCAGGTTAACGGGCACTTAATATTTATATAAATAAATATAAAATAAATATAATAAATAAATATAAAGTAAATATAATAAATAAATATAAAATTTAAAAATATAATAAATATATATTTAGTAAAAAGGTTACTAAATATACAATATACAGTTTTTAATATACAACGTACAGTCAATTTCTCTTCCTTTCTTTCCCCACAGAATCAAATCCTTGGAGAAGAGTCCGTCGCAGTTTTAGTGGGGTACTTCGTAGACTACAGTCGGCAGCTTCATTAAAGTACTGCCATACTACCGATTCGGATGATAATCTACGTCTGATGAGAAAAGTATGCGAGGTCATCCGAGATCTAACCCCATAGTGACCCAACCCGTATGTTTTTTTAAGTTTGTTTCACTTGTGACAATAAAGTTCAGTTAGAAAAAGTCTATTCTCTTGAGGATGCAGCAAACATGAACATAAATGGGGGAGAACTAAAGGAAACCCTCATTTGTTCTCCCATCTAGTTAATTTTATCCACATTCATCCCGACTAGCTTTCTCCCTTCACCGACATCATGCAATAAATCTTAGATGCTCTCAACAAAATCTATTTCTTATCACATCTTTCGTGATAATTTTCTTATTGCTTCTACCTTCGCTCTTTACTTAACATCTTCTCTTTCTCAGCTAATATTTCTCCCATATTTTTGAAGCCACCAAATATTTGACACATCGCTTTTGTATTTCTGGAAATGGCTGTTACAAATACCAGTATAAATAAATAACTGGATATGTGTGGTTGTACGTCAATCACGTCACGTGATGTGGCCTTAGGAAACTTTTATTTCTTCCTTAAATCTCTTCGCTGGCAAGTTAGTGAGCAGAGCATCAACAGCGTAAAAAATAATAGATCGATTTTGTGTGGGAGGGAGTGGGAAAAGTGTTTTATCAGCAAACCCAGATGTTTAGAGTTAGAAGAAAAAAACTACATTCTTCAGCAATGCCCGCTGCTATCTGAACTTAATGATTTCCGTACTTAGGGGGCTGCCACACTGTAGGCAATACATAAGCGGAAGATAGGAATCTGGGATAAAACTTTCACCTAATTTATTATGGCTGTGTGTGTGTTCACATTTTTTTGGTCCCTCCCATGCCAATTCTTTGCTGGAAGCATGAACTCTGGCTATTAGAATTTTATCATAAAAATGAAAAACTGCCTCCAGATTTTTTTTCATTTTCTTTTTTGGTGTACGAAAAGGCCATTTAAAGTAGTTTGAGAAAGCTTTTCTGGGAAAAATTCCACATTTGATTATGAAGTGTCGCTAAACTTAGTGATCTCTTCAGGTGAAAATAACTCACATTTCCACAAATGATAAATTTTTCTTTATCTTTTACACAAGAGCGAAAAATGGAATACTTAAATAAAAATATTTCGTATGTACTTTTAACTCTCGCATCAGATTCAAATCAAGCACCACGGATATACTTGTTCAGGCGTCTAGGTGACATGGGGATTGCTCTGGCCAGTTCAGATTTTAACTGCACGGGTATTTTCTATATGGTCTTAGGTTGATATATAGCTGTCAGAAGATATATCACCTGATCTCATAGAAATAAATCCAGTAATGTAAGGTCCATTGATTGTGGTAACTGACCATTCAATTGGTCACCATGATCAGTGCATGATCCAGGGATTTGGAGCAACCAGATTCATTCATCTTCACATGAAGGCATTTCATCCTGCTGAAAGTAAAAATCAACTAAGTATTTATCAACAACTGGAAATAACCAGGAACACCAGCTTTAAGAAAATGGCTTGGCAAAGGTAATTTCCCAGCTAACCTCGCAGTGACATGTTAACCTTCATGGATTATACACTCACAGGCCGAAAAATAAGAAACCTTTACATATTAGGGCAACCTTTTTCCTGAACACGTAGTGACATGGATTTCAATAGTTGTCTGAGGGTATCAGGCTCAAGGGACCATTTTTCCATCAGGATATTTGTCCGCTACTATACTGTGGTAGGTAGAGAACTGCGAATCCGAATTACCCTTACCAACGTATCCCAGACGTTATTAACTGGCCAGGATAATATTGGAAATCTTGGGAGCGTTCCTCGAATCATTTAGATAGAAATTTTGTACGGTGGATAGATGCATTGTCACCTTGAAAGTATCCATCGCAATCCAGATAAAAATGAAGCACTGAGGGTGAAATCGGTCCGATCGACAGAAATATATTCATTGGAATAACACAACGCGGACAGGTCCATACTAACAAAATATACCCTATAACATAACATCTCCACCAGGCTTGAATGGCGGACAAGAGATAGTGTGGATGCGTGGCTTCATGAGGTTCACACAACACTTACACCCTAAAGTGTAAATCGTAAAGATCCCTAAATTGTATTTCTGAAGTGTTAAAAAAAGTGTAAATCGAGACTTATTAAGACCACATGATATTTTTCCACTGTTCCACATTCCATCTTTGCGTTAGTTGCACCATTCCAGTCTAATCTTTAGATTTTTTACAGACCAAACAAAGAAGTAACATTTAAACAAAGAAGACCCATTTCGATTAGAAATGAGTCTTCTTTGTTTAAATTGAATTTTCAGTAATTTGCTGCACGCCGGACCTTCTATTCTGAAACACAAGGCGCTTTAAATTCCTGTAGTGCTCGAGCACCGACTTTGTGCACATTTCCTACTTTTATATCTGCATTCTTCTTTCGTCTTCCGTTTATTATATACTTTTGGGATGGTCACTTTCGACCCACCAGTAATTTCCTTTGTTTACTCAATTGTGGCTCCTGCTAAACAGGCTCCTAACACCTTCCTGAAAGTTGGTTGTTGTAGTAGGATTTTAAGAGCATCAGCGACTAAAGCCATGTTGCTCCGTCTACACTGTCTGTAAATTGCGTGTGTTCTGAGGTCGATTATCTGTTTGTTGGATGAAAATCACGGGTTTCAGGGAGAAAAACCATGCTACCCTCGCCTGAGGTCGACTAACTCAGCTACGTTGAAAAAAGCCCATAAAAATTCCTCACGTAATCTACGGGACTCGAACTCAGGTCTTTTCCTTCCGGTGTCGGGGAGAACGGCAATTCTACCAACTGTGCCACAGTTGGTAGAATTTATGTGATTTTTATCTCTACTGTTTTTTATCTGTTAAAACAATTGTGTGCAGTATATTTATTCGCTTTGATATATTGTTTATATACAGTTCTATTAATACTTAATGAATGCATAAAATTACGTGTTGTTCCCTTAGAACCTTGGAAAATACCAAGAAAAATAAAATGAGAATGCAACAGCTAAGAACAAAATCTGATGTTATGTTAGCATTTCACTGCTTCGCGGTCTTCCAAACAAAGTCAATTTTTTTCATTAATTAATCTGCCAAGCCCAATGCAGTTCTTTTCTAGTTCTACAACTTCATTTAAAAAAAAAAAAAAAAAGGCCCACTCGTCATAATATAATGCTGAATGCTTTGTGCACCCTTATTTCTGGTGGCAATTATAGTGACGTCACTGATGACGCATTAGAATAATGGTCTTTGCTCAGCATGATAATCGATGAAATAGTAGCCCCTTTAGCAATACATATCGGTAGATCAAGGAACCAAACTAATACAATGTCCATTATGGTGAGTTTTTGGCTTATCGATTATTTTGAGTCACAGAACTCCAGCTCATATGCTTCATCATGTATTATGTCTGTATACGTATTTCGTGGGAAGACTTGAATGTTGTTGTGGGCTGAAAAAGGCCGAAGTGGCTAATTATAACTTTATAATATTTAGAGAAGATTGACGCCACATACTGGAGAAATAATTCTACATATTCAAAAATGATTCTTCAAAATAAAGATGTTGTGTCATAGAAATAGTATACACTAAAGCTAACGCAATTAATTTATTTTCCATGTATGATGCATATGAAATTGTATTTGATTTATGATATGGTCTATTTCTATCTATCACTCTATAGCCTTCAATTCATAGCGTTCACAGTATCATATATAACTGACAGTTCGAAAAATGGTTTGATGTATGAAGCTCATAGAAAAGATTTGATTTTTGCCGAATAGCGGTTGGAAACATATTGAAAAATTTATGGTGAACACATACTACAGTTTTATTTATTTCTTTTTCTGTAACCAAAAGGCAAGTAAGATTTATCAGTAGAAATACTGTAGTCCTAAAATTTTCGAATAGTTTTATCACTGGAGAGAAATTTTCTAGATGGCGCTAGCAATAGCTTGTATTTTTTCTTAATTTAAATTCGCTTAATTTCACAAAGGCTCTCACTAGATGTCGCTACCGGATATAGATATTTGCAATCGAAGTTGAACGATGTCATTCTCTGCTGTCTTCACCAAATCAGAGCGCGTCGCATCCGTTTTACTTAAGGTGACATTTTACTCGAGTGAGCGACGTATAAATATTCATTATTTCAGACATTTGACGCTTTCTTGTGTCTTATCACTTCTTTCTAAGGCAGGCTTCAGAAAATATAACTTCGCGAAATGGATGACCTTAAACTGAGACACTGCATTTTGATCCCTAGATATTTACTGTCTTAGAAACGAAACGTGTAAGATAAACCCCTTACCCTCCAAAACAAAAAAAAATCAACATCCCATCGATTACTAAATCTGATTGGATAATAAGTCGGCTACGTCACCCACGTGACCAGATTACATCACTCGAGGAACGCTATTAATGGAGTGCTATCGCAGCTATTTAGAAACTAAACTGGTGTCCTAGAATTGTCGTATTTTTAAAGATAAAATATAAAAAATCTAAATAATACTAAAAGTTTATCATTTGGTTTAATTATTTAATGTATATTTTATATAAAATTAATTTATTTCTTTAATAATTATCAACACAAGACTGGAAGAGAAATGTTTTTAAATTAGACTTAGATTTGAAGAGTTGGAGTGCCCCCTGTTGGAAATCACACGAACGTATTTAATTTCGAACCATTTTTGTATCTATAAACAATTTACCATAAATTAAGTTTAAAAAAAAAAAATGTACAAAACAAGACTGATAGAGACGAGTTGTTAATCAATCTAGACACTAATTACCTTTCAGAACATTAACCTAAGCCCTGGTGTAATTGCTTAAAATGTCATTAGTCAACTGCACAAGTTTGCTAATCATTCTAAGTAGAGTAAGCTCATCATTGGGTGGGTTAATCATATGGGAAGCCATCTTTTGTGGTTTCCAACGGGACTCGTTCGATGCAGTTATTTCAAAAAAAAAAAAAAAAATACTGCCTCGTATTATGCAGAGATATTGCAGTCTGTTTATCACTGCAAATACACTGGCTTTACTAATAAAATCCAAAAAAATTATGATTTTTAGTTGTTTACATATTCGTTTTATGCCTCATTTCCTGAATTTTATGGCACGTTTCCTTAATGGTTTTATAATTTAATAACCATCTATGCGTAATTAACTTCCCTTTATTTTCATTTTACGCCTAGGTTTTATTACACTAACCAAACACGACACAGTTAATCGCATTAGAAGGGGAAAGAACTGAGAGTCACAAAAAATACATATTTTGCAACAGGGCAACTTAGGCCATTAAGCATCAGTGAAATTGTGCGCATTCCATGGCAGGTTTGCTGGATGAAAAACACTTGGACAGTCTGAAAAAAAAAATTATCACAAACAAGGCTGGTCCTACCAATAGGCAAACTAGGCTATGTTAATTTTTAAAAAAAATTAGGGATACTATTTTATTAAAGTAAAACCATTTATTTCCTATATTAACTTATCAAACTTCCTAGGGACCTTAAGAGCGCCGAACCTGCTCATAAAAGTTTCTCTCATCTGAACTGAACTCAGATTGAGCCTTTTCTATACGGTGAAGATTAAGAACCGAACAAAAAATGTCGACATTATTATAAACCGGATCAACATTATTATAAATCGGAGGTGGGCCAGGCTGTCCACAGTACTCTGGCTGCTCTCCATCGGGGATTGCCTGAGCTTCCTGACGGAGAACAAAGCAAGAAAAAAAGAATGAGTGCGGGAGATAGCTGAAGGTGGGGGTAAAAAGGGGGAGGAAGAACATCAATGCGTTTCGAGAGGTGTGCTTTTACGTAGAAAAGATTTGACTTACTCCGTCATACCTCTACATTTTATGTAGAAAAGTGTGCGCGGGGGTTGGCGAGCAAAGCGAGCAGAGGACAAAGCCCCCTAGTATTTATTAAAATACTTGTACAATAAAAAAAATTATAAGTAAATTAAACTTGGAGATATGGAATTCAACTGGAAATTTCGATGGATAATTTAAATCTGAGCTGATTCTTATTTTGTAGATATAAAACTTGTCTTAATTCTTAGATCTTGATTCTTATTTTATGATTAATGAATTTCTTAGCCTATTCGGGATTATATTTCAATGTATTTCTATTTATTTTATAATTATAAATCGCTGCACTTTTAGGGCACAGAACTTTGTTATTTTGTTGATAAAAATTAAATTTATTAATATCCGCACAGTGGTAGAATTTCAACCTGGAAATCATCATACAATCTTAAAGATTAGATCTTTGGACCAAAGAACCTGGATGGCATTAATGCATCATACAGTAATTAAGGAGAACTTTGAATGCATCTAGTTATCTTCTCCGAGTTAGCTACAGTGGAAATTAATCTACTTCGAAACACATTAAGTTTTATTTGATGTCACTTCTTACAAGTTTGTCGACTCGTACATCTTATGCGCTGCCACTTTCACCCATCAGCATCAAATCTATTAATTCCTTAAGAGATTTAACCGAAATGCCTGAGACATTAAGAAATAAATGCACAAAATGCAAGTATTTAGATCAGCAGCCTAGAATGAACCCAAATTACCAGGCGAAAATAGCCAGAGAATATAAACTATGTTTGGATTAAAATCTGCTGATCTCAGAAAACGAAATAACACTCAGCTGGAGGTAATATTATATAAAAATAGACAGAATGTCATAAGTGCATGGCGGCTGATCAAAAGAAATAACCCCATTCAAGAAATAGCTAAAATATGACGCAAGTCAAGCGAGAATATTAACAGAACTGTTTTTCATATGGTTGCCTAGAGACCAGCTTGCTCATCTCCTGACATAATTAAAATAATCAATGGAAATTGGCCAGAAGCATTGCGTGGTTTACTGAATAATAAAATGAAATACAATATTTTGAAAAGGTGGAGTGGAGATCCTTCAGAGATTGGGGATATTGCTAGAGGTTGATGTTCATCGGAGTATTTGGAAGAGCATAAGGGAACCTTTTCCACCCTGCTGAAAATCTTGGATCCTTTTCCAAGGATCTTCAGCTTCTAGCTCTTCTGGGTTTTGTATCCATTATCTTGGAGAGTTATGAGGAATGGCTTCAGTGTAATTTTTAATTGCCCCTTCTTATTTTGTTAAACAGTGTCCTTGTTCGAGTATACCAGATTCTGTTTTCATGAATGCCAAAGGATTTCCATACCATGCGGATGGTCTGTTTCCCTTGTCTTAGAAGAGATTGAGAGGATCTTTAGGATTAAGAACTTAGGTGAGATGGCTGCTCTATTTAATTTGATGCCTGAGGTCTTACATAATGGATGTTTCAGGAGGGTGATCGAAGGGGACCAATCGATGTTATCGTTCTAGGGTTTTAGGCTCATCAGCAACTTATACCATATATGTCTGAAAATTGCACGTGTTCTGTAGTCGATTAGCTGTTTGCTGGATGAAAAACTCGAATTTCAAGGAGAAAAGCCATGTAGCCCTCACCTGAGACCGTTTAACTAGGCCACGTTGTGAAAAAGGCACAAAAAATTCCTCGGGTCATTAACGGGATTCGAATTCAGGTCTTTTCCACCTGGTGTGGGCAGGATGAGGATTGTGCCAACTGTGCTACCCAATAAGGCGATATCTAACGGAGTTATGAAAGAAGTTCGCGATAGCGTGTTTGCTTCGCAGACAGTAACAGATGGCTTGGATGAACTAAAGTATACACGAAGTTAATTAGAGTTTACTGAACCTGCAATCCTGATGAAACAGGACTTCAAAGTGGGAGACTTGAGTTACACGTTGCATGCTACAAGCATTATTTGCTTGCACGTTAACTTGAAGACAACAGTCCTTGCGCAAAATACAGAGTCGTTATAAAGTCATTTCCTACTTGAAACAAAATCATTAATCTAAAGTATGAAAACTGTGTTTTTAACACACTGTTATCATACATTCGGGAATATTTTAAGAGAAAAAAAGGTTAAGAAATGGTCAATAGATGACTACGAAAAAGCAAATATGCGCTGAAAATGCAATATTTATTAACCACTTAAAAACACTTTACAAAAACGTTTTGGTATAGTATTAACAATTACTGTACTGGAACTTAATATATCATCCTCATTTTGGGCCACTCACAAATAAGTATCGTTCCGTATTGACACTCAATGGCCAAAAAATTAAGACACCTTTATTCGATATCTAGTGGGACTACCTTTTGTCCTAATTACAGCCCGTACATGTTGTGGCAGTGATTCCAGTAGGTGTCTGAGGGAGTCTGTCTCCAGATTTAACTATTTTTCCATCGGGATATTTGTAAGCTGCTGTATTGTGGTCGGTAGAGAACTGTGAAGCCGAATTGCCCTTTCCAGCACATCCCAGGCATTCCCCATTGGATGCCCAACATCTATCTGGCCGCCTAATTCTCCAAATTTGAGAATTGGAGAATTAGGCGGCCATGGTAGATGCTGGAAATCATGAGAATGTTTCTCCAACCATTGAGATACTATTTTTTTTTTAGCGAGGACAGTTGTGTTGTGGTTTTCAGTTCAGTTGTTGGAAACGGCTCTTTCTTCACCTAAATTGAATTTTCCAGTCAATTCGCTTTAAATTCTGGAAGTCCTGGTGGAAAAGACCTGAGTTCGAGTCTCGTCGATGACACGAGGAATTTTTATGAGCCATTTCCACAACGTGGCTCAGTAGGTCAGCATGCTTTTATCTCCTGGAAACTCGTGCTTTTTTGTTCAGCAAAACAGAAAATCGACCACAGAACACACGCAATTTCTAGACAGTATACACGAAGCCTTAGTAGCAATAACAACGACAGCAATCCTAAATACTGTGATATCCCGGAGGGGTCTATTAATTAATGAAGTACTCGGGTTTCAGTGCTCCTGGATTCTGTGCTTGATTTTGGGGGCCACTGTATGCGTGTGATGAAATCAAGTAGTGACCAGACAACCATTAAAACTGGAACTGCATTCCCATGTCTTCCAATGTCATCCGAAACATTAAGCGAGATAAATATTCATATCTTTGAATTTTACAAACATATCGGATATATTCCTTCACGTGAACGCCACTTCTATTGTTCTACGTACACACGCTAAAAGAGCGAAAGCAGCTCAAGGCCAAACCAAACGTTTGAATATCACTGAATCCACCGGTATGCCCACCATTGCTAAGCAACACCAAACAGAAACACTTGGGTTCCAAAACAAGTTGACTCTTGTTTTCCTTAGTATCGGGCGTGACCATCAAACACGTTATTTATGGTGAAAAGTTTTAAAAGAGTTACATTTATTGAGAATTTTATTAATTTTTTAGATACTGGTACATTAAAAAGAACACAAAATGATGGAGCTCCAAAGTGGTTTTATTTTTATTCAAAGTAATCACCACCTGATTGAATACACTTATTACCCTGTCCTAAAAGTTACTGAAAAGAGTCAGCGAAGGCGTCCAATAAGATGCTGTTCATTTCGACGCTTATGCTTTTCTTTATGTCCCAAACGCCCTGAAATCTCTTTCCTTTGATAGCAGTTTTCAGCTTGGGAAAGACGAAGAAGTCCGCTGGTGTTGATTGGAAGATTAGGGTGGACAGTTGATCTGTACAATGCCATGTTTCGTCAGAAATATCTTCACAAGTGTAGAATGGGGGCCATTGTCGTACAACAAGAAACGGCTACCTTTCTCACGAAATTTCGGCCTCACCAGAGAAATGCGCTTCAACTGTCTTTGAAGCACCTGTATGTAGAAAGCAGCATTGACTCTCTCTCTCGTTCAGGTACAAATTCCTTGTGAATCACATCCGTCGAAAAACATGACCAACATCATCTTGATCTAGACTTCCGTGAAAGAAACATTTTGGGCCTTGGTGATGATTTTGAAGTCCACTGCAGGCTCTTGTGCTTCGTCACTGGGTCGAACTGAAACGTCCAATACGTTCTCCAGTGAGAATACAGTCGAGGAAATTAGGATTATCTTGACAAGTCTGGCTGAAGTCCTCTCTTGATTGCACAGACCCTCCTTTTCCCTAAACGTTCGCGCCGAATATGAAGAATCGTCCCTTAATTCATAACCAACACATCAGCCATTATTCTGATGATTAAAACGACGATCTTTTGCCACAATCCCCCTAACTTTATTTTCCAGAAAGAAAATCCCCTCCCCAAATGTCTCTCATATTGTGATAGTGCCTATCTTATATGGACTTGTTTCCTTGGGTTGCACATTCGCAGATCTATGGGGCGTTTGCTGTCCTCCGCTTCTCAACCCCTACCACTACTATCTAACTCACAAAACGGCTCGATACTCCACATATTTTGAGTTCAAAAGTTACGCTGGTATTGGTGGGATAAGCGAGAAAGATGTGGATTTCCTTATACAGGAACTGTATAAGAACCATCATCGAAGAGAGGAAAGACCTCGAACTCAGGTCTTTTCCACCCGGTGTGGGGGGACGGCGATCCTAACAACTGTGCTACCACGAGGGCGATTCAAAAAATATGGTCATCGGAAATAAGAATCACCAATTGTTGAAGTTTAATCCACTTGGATCTGTTGGAAGTTAATTTTTCCAATGTAAAGGAAACTGAAAGTCCAGTAATTGAGAATTAGTTCAATAAGGGCAAGTACTCGTAAAGCTGTCTTTTCCAAGGTGACCTCTTACTTTCTGAGCGGAGAATTTAATGGTATCTTATGGTTTATAAAATGTTACGACATCTGATACTTCTGCGATAACCGTATTTCCAGGTCAAGGCATCTCTTCGAAATGCAAAGATAAAAGACCGTCACGTGACACAGTCTGGACTTGTTGACTTCGCGAACGTCGCTGAAGGGTGTGCGCGTGTTGTATTATGGAGTCGGTCAATACCAGCGACTCGAAAACCGGCGGCCGAAGTATTTCTTGGCGTTTCAATATGGTCTAGACTTAAAGTCATCAACAACAGTTATTAAATTTAAATTACTGTAGATGTATTCTATCCGTATCAGCACAATCCCAACGGATGCATCTGCAAGCTTTAGCTCAATAACGCCATATTATTCCGATATTTCTCAACAGCTTTTCCATATTTTTCTAAAATAGATTCTTCCTGTTGCTACAGCAACAGAATGGATTCTTTTAGGATGAATGAGTGGGTTGTCAGAAGACCTATCATGACAGTTTTTCAATTTCTGCCAGTTCGTTTAATCCCACCCTTGAGACACAAGTCTACCGCGTCCTTTAGACAGACTACAATACAAACGAGTACCATGGCAGCAAAATACATTTACATTCCCATCACTGTAACAATTTATACTTCATTAAAAAAACGCTACATCTTTGCCACGGATTTTAAACACGCAAAACGTTCCACCAGATGGAATTGTGATTGTTAAAGTTCTCTTCACACGAAAAAGAAAATGTCTGTTCATTGCCCTTTTAAAGATGAGTCACCTGTATAGGTGTGGCTTCGGTGTTATGTCAATGCTCCTTCGAAGATAGGTGGTGTTCAAAGCAGTTGAATTACACCCAAAGATAGATGAATTCAAAACCACATCTTGTACTTCCAGAGATCGCTCAGATTTATCAACTAAAGAGAAGCCAATAAAAGTGAATTTTTCCAATTTTATTTGAAATAAAAGTAGCTGTCAGAGCATCTCTTTATCGAAGTTAAAGACAGCCCAATTTCTTCGAAAATATACAGCCAAAGTTCACGTTGACTACCAAGAATCATCAGCGAACACACCCTTCATAACTGACAACGAAAGACATCCAACCAACACATAACAATCGTGTAACATCCGTCCATTAGAATTGGCCCATTTGAAATTATGGCTATCGAAGTTTGTTTCTGTTGTCATGACACCTAATCACTACCTGAACGATGGCGATTGCGTCATAAGGACCATTCCATTGATCTCGAAAGGAAAGTGGAATGTGTGTACAGCGATGGCAAAGCCGGTAGGAAGTTCAAGCTGCAGTAAATCAATTTATTATTCGCTGTGTCAACAACTACTGTTGTCACCAGATTCGGCAAAGGAAGTATTACAAAGGCACAAAACCGCAGAACGCCCAGAAAGCGCGCTGTATGGTTACGTGGGTGTTTTTGTTTGCAACCTCCACTTCCCTCTCCAAGTGTCTAATTATGCGTGTCCCGTGTTGGATCGTTCACTCTTCGGAATGCGATTCATATGCAAATTTAAAGCGCTTCGTGTATAATTACACGTGACACAGAAACATGAGACATAATTAAAGCTTTCGTTTCTTTTTGGTGCGGTCATGGAACGGTGCTTCTAGGATGGGCGATGGAGTAATATGACTCAATGCGTCCTTCAACCAGCTAAAAGGAAAAAAAAAAAAATACATTTCGAATTGCGTAGTGGAAAAGCTCTTAACACTTCGACCATGACGTGAATGTATTTAATTTGCATTAAGAGAAAGGCAACTTCACTAATGCGCATTATGCAAATTAGATTACTAAAATATTGTACTCTTAAAATCATTAAAATCTTGAAAAATCGACGAAATTAATTTCGAAAAAGAAAGTCCGATAGTTCCGGATCAGGGATATTATTATCAGGAGAAACGTCACTGTCTGCTGCGTGTTTGTGACGTCACACATCTAAAATTATGCTTTATTTTCGGGAACTGAGGTCACTCCTTGGTTTTCTTCGTATTAATAAAGAACCGAAATCATTTCCTCGTCGAACAAATGGTGAGGGAAAATATCCCTCAGTGATCAGGACCTCTCTTGCTTCTTATCTTCCTAAATGATACTAATGGGGGAATACAGGGAAGCTGACAAACTCTGTTGAAGACTTCAAGGTTGAAATGGCGGTTAACGATTCGAACCAGGCTATACGACTTCAAAATAATTCCGGCTAATGGTAACTGAAGTTCAATGCTATCAAATGCAATAACTGCACTTGGGGAATAGAATAGAAACCCACTGATCAGAGGAATTAGAGGATGTTGAAACTGGGATTAAGACAGAAAGATATGAAGCTCAAAACTCGTGTCAACAGGTGAAAAAAAGTGCACCTGGTGTTCTATGATTTATTGGAATTTTGCAAGTAGAGAGAAGAAAGTCATTGTTCCTCTCTGTAAGATGATGGTACCACCACACTTGGAACAGTGTATCCAGGTCTCGAGGCCGCATCTAAAGAAAGATCTAGATCTTCTGAAGAAGGTGCAAAGGGGATATTGTTTTTGAGTGCTATGTATTATCGCTATGAGGATCGGCTTGGATGTTGTCTGCAGAGCTTAGCAACTAGACACCTTAGTGAGGACTTGGTTGAATGTATAAAGCCCTCGGCAGTGGAGATCAGTAAAATGAACGAGGAAGGCAACTGTACGAACACAAAGTGGGACAATAAATAAGAATGTCTTATAATGGAGGATTTTATCTTTTCATATTGACTGCAACTTGTGAATTAATTTCTGGATTTATTGGATGACTGTTTTCGACATCATCATGCTAGAGAGACAACAAGAGAGAGCAGAACTCGATCTGATTATCACCAATGACTCTTCATGCAAAAAACAAAGAACCACTAAGTTCTTTGTTTTTTGAACTAAGTTCTTTGAACCACCAAAAACAAAGAACCACTCTTTGCATCAAATTTTATTAACACTAAGTCGCAGAGACACACTGGAGAGCTTGTGCGTTTCCAGAACAAGCCTCAGTAGGATAACAAAGCTTTCAATCGGAAAGATTTGTCATTCCAAGCCCTTATTAGTGAAGGACATAATCGAATCATCATCAATCGAAAGATTTCAATATTCAAAACAGTAGAAATATTCATTCTTTAAAAATCATGGTCAATATCATTTGAAATTAGAATGATGGAGAATTTTGGATGAGTTAATCAAAACACTCTTGAAAAGAGTCAGATAAGTCATGAGTGAATAAAATTGAAGGTACATAAAACAAAAGTGTTTTACCATAATTATCTTGCAGAAAAGACGTTCTTTTATCTGAAGAGTAATACTTAATTTAAAAATTTCGAAAAAAAACTGTTGGAAGATTTTATTCCTATTTGCAATCAGCATAACATCACTTAGCACTAGCAGAGTCAAATGTTGCAAGAAAGCCAGCTTATGCAGCATCTTCTTTGTCCAGCTCTTCTTTGGATTTATTTAAGCTATCAACTTCCACAACAACAGATGGAAGTTTGTTCCAGCAATCCACCACCCGCTGGCTAAAGGCAAACTTCCACACACGTATTCTGCAACCATCATTCCTCAATTTGAATTTTGCCTCTCATTGTGTGTGGTCTGAGCAAGAGGAAGAATCCCATCAGAATTGAGCCTGCTCAACCCATTCAAGTCTCCAGACATTGCAATTTTCCTTTCCTGGTAAGAGCACCCCTTTGTTCTCCTCACCAATCTCGTTGTCCTTCTCTGTACTCGTTCTAGCAGCTCTACATCCTTCCTAAAATGAGGTCTCCAGCACGCAGTACTCAAGGGTGTGGCTTGAGTGCTGCGTGCTGGAGTACTTGGGTTCTGGGGAGATCTTTTCTGACCAATTTGATTTGATACTAGGATGCAGTGACAAGGAAAATGGATGCGAAAAATGATTTTGATATCATCTGCTTGGATTTTAGGAAAGCTTTTGATACTGTTGCACATGGAAGACTGCTGTACAAATTGGAGCAGTATGGCACTAAGGGCAAGTTGCTACAATGGATAAAAGGGTGGTTGAGAGGGAGAAGACAAAGTGGTTGTCAATGGACACTGCTCTTTTGGTATATAATATTAGTGGAGCACCTCTGCTCTGGTTTCAGTGCTGGGCCACTGACTGTTTACAATATCAATTAACAATATTTATTCGTGATACTGATGAAGGTATATCAAGCTTGTTGTCCAAGATCTTTCTTCTATGAAAACCCCAAACACGAAAGGTATTAGAACGCATAGTTTGAAAATGATATAAAGGTTGGCAGGGTGGTCAATGCGGGGAACCAAGACACCACTGCAGTAATACCTAGAAGAATTAAGCAGATGGACTAAGTGGCAATTCAGATTTCGCAATGGTATATGCAAGATACGACATATGGGTAGCAGTAATCCCAGATGAGCATACAAACTGTGCGGTACCACGCTCAAAGTTATTTCGTTCTCCATTACCTCGAATGAAAGAGATCGGGTAATTATACAGCCCGACATGGTGTTCTCTGAGCAGTGCAGACAGGCTGCTAGAAAAGCTCATGGAATTCTGTCAATGATATACAAGAATTTTGCTAAAAGGGATAAGGAAGTGATTATACCGTTGTATAAGGTTAGGACACGTCTTGAGTACTGCATACAGGTTTAGAAGGCTTATTTTAAGAAGGATGTGGATTTCTTGGAACAGGCGCAGAGAACAACCAGGTTAGTAAAGAACACAAACCTTAGACTTCGGTTCTGCAATTTGCAGTGCTTGGAAGCACCTGCGAGGAGACCTGATTGAAGTGGTTAAGGCTTTGAATGGGAAATGCTGATCGCATTTATACTGTTTCCCAGACAATCAGACAATACCCGTAAGGGGACAATTCCAGTAAATTTAAGAAATAACTAGGTAGATTATTAGAGGTGATGGACAGATAATGAAGTTGTGTTAAACCCTAATCTTTGGTTCAGTAATCGCATGGATAAGCTGTTTATATGCAGTATATTTCGGATGTCAAAACTATGGGATATTAAAAACCATGGAATTCTTTTTACTTTTATATGCTACAGAGGTATGGGCATCTGCTGCCCCTAGCACAACGAATCAACTTTTCGCTGCTGAGTTTTTGCTCTTAAAATGTGCCATAAACAACAAACTTCGTGGGAATTTTTAAGGACAACTGATGGGCATTTTCCCTTAAAAAAACTCATGGCTCCCTGCGCTGATTAGAGTGAAACGTCTTATGATGACTGCTAAAATTATCATTGGCCAGAATTCTGCACCATCATTCTAGGACTTGCGCTCTTGTCAAATTATTTGTGTTTTATGTATTGTACTGATGGCCATCATTTCTTCTTCTTGTTTGGCTGAAACAAGAAGAAGAAATGAATCACTTATAAGTTTATCAAGTGGATATCTGCTGTACACCAATGGAAACAGTGAAAGGAGTGAAGGTGGAGTTGGGTTTCTGGTCCATAAAGATTTTAAAAACAACATTTTGGAATTGACATCACCAAGTTGTTAGTTGCTTTTTAGGAGCATTAGCAACTAAGGCCATATTGCTCCGGGATATGCGGTGGTCATTCCCTGACCTTTCCGCATCCACCGTATTTGGTGGTGACGGGCTCGAACCGCGGTTTAATCAAGAAGCGTGTGCTACGCACTGCTGCTCCTTCCCACCTGGCTACGGAGGCGCCGACATCACCAAGGGTGTCAAGACTAATACTCAAGATTTCTAAGCGGTACAAGCTAAAGATTGTAATGATTTATGCACCAACATCGAGCCACGATGATGAAGAGGTTGAAGACATGTACACCGAAATTGAGAGTCTTCTAGATGAGCAGAAAACCCACTACACTATTATTATGGGGGACTTCAATGCTAAGGTTGGAAAAAGGCAAAACAGCGCAGAAAGAGGAACTATAGGAAATTTTGGAATTGGTGAAAGAAATAAAAGAGGTGAAAGACTTGTGGAATTTGCAGAATCTCAAGGAATGTCAGTAATGAACACTTTTTTCAAGAAAAGGGTGAACAGAAAGTGGACATGGAAGAGTCCAAATGGATTAACAACTAATGAAATCGACTTCATCCTCACTAACAGAAGATATATTGTGAATGATGTTACCGTCCTGAATAAGGTAAATGTTGGAAGTGATCACAGAATGGTAAGATGTACACTTGATATAGATGTAGGAAAGGAAAGGAAAAAACTGACTCGAGTAAATAATACAAAGGTATTTGAGATAACAGAAGAGGAGAAAAAGCAGTATGTACTGAAACTTAAGAACAAGTTTGAGCTTCTGCAGACTGCTCAGGACCAAGATATCGATGAGGAATATTACAACTTTCTGAAAGTGATAAAGCCCAAGAAACCTATAGGGAAAAGGAAATCCACAGAAGAAAAAAATCAGTCAAGAAACACTTGTCATGATGAACCAAAGACGACAAATGAAGAGCAAAAAAAACACTGACAGGGAGAAAATTGAGTATACTGAGTTATGCAAAGCCATTAGAAAGAGACTCAGAGAGGACATAAGAAGATTTAACACAAGAAAAGTAGAACAAGCATTAAGGGAAAACAAAGGATTTAAATCAGCAGCCATGAGCAGTAATACAGAAAGACAAATGATACTGAAACTGAAGAAAAGCAATGGTGTACTTATAAACAGCAGAGAAGGCATAATTCAAATAGCAGAAGACTACTATAGAGAACTATACAAGGAGCGAGGGAATGATACCAGCAGTGGGGAACATGTATTGCAAAGTAGCAACACATACGACATACCTGATATTCTTCCTGATGAGGTAGAACATGCATTGAAGAAAATGAAGAATCGGAAAGCCCCGGGGGAAGATGAAGTTACTGTAGAGTTGTTAAAATTGGGAGGAAGAGACATAACACAAAAACTGGCAAGGCTCTTCACAAAGTGCATTAGAAAAGGTGTGATGCCTAAGCAGTGGAATAATGCAATCATAGTTTTGCTGCATAAGAAAGGAGATAAATCAGAAATTGGAAATTATAGACCAATTAGCTTGTTATCCCATATCTACAAGTTGTTCACAAGGGTCATTACTAACAGATTAGAAAGAATACTTGATGAGAATCAACCGAAAAGCAAGCTGGCTTTAGGACAGGATTCTCAACTATGGATCACCTTCACGTAATATCACAGCTAATGGAGAAAGCAAATGAATATAAAACACCATTATGCCTGGCATTTGTGGATTATGAAAAGGCATTTGACTCCATACAGCATAAGGCAATGTTTCGGGCACTGGAAAGACAAGGCATAGATACTCCATATATTATGATTTTGAAGAAAATATATGAGAGTGCTACATCCTTTATTAGACTAGACAAAGACAGTAGCAAATTTAAAATCGAGAAAGGAGTTCGACAAGGAGACACAATATCTCCGAAGCTATTTACTGCTGCCCTTGAGGAAGCTTTCAGAATATTAGACTGGTCGCAGAAAGGAGTCAATGTGAACGGAGAGTACCTAAACCATTTACGATTTGCAGATGACATTGGTCATAAGCCATGATTCCAAAGAATTAGAGGAAAATCTTAATCAGTTATGCACAGTTAGTATGGATTTTGGACTAAAGATGAATATGGCTAAAACAAAAGTAATGATGAACAAGTATTCCCACGGAAAGGGAAATAATGATTGAAGGAGCAGTAATTGAAAAGGTGGAGTCATATACTTATCTGGGACAAGTTATTAGCTGTAATAATGATAAATGGCTGGAAGTCAAGAGAAGAATAAATTTTGGATGGATAGCATTCAGGAAATATAGTCACATACTGAAGAGCAATATCCCAGTTTGTCTGAAACGTAAAATAATAAACCAATGTATACTCCCCACCATGACTTATGGAAGTGACACTTGAGGCTCACCAAAAGAATGGAAGAGAAGCTGAGAACTACATACCGAAGAATGGAACGAATTATATTGGGAATCAGACTGTTAGATAAGAAGAGAAACACATGGATTAGGCAGCAAACTCAAGTAAAGGACATTCTTATCAAAACTAAAGAACTAAAATGGTCTTGGGCAGGACACATAGCTCGAAGACATGATGACAGATGGACTAAGAAAATAACAGAATGGTACCCAAGAGGAGCTAGAAGAAAACCTGGAAGACAAAGGCGGAGATGGATAGATGAAATTCATGAGTTTGTGGGTAGTAAATGGATGGCCAGTGCTCAAAACAGAAGGAACTGGAAAGTTGCTGGAGAGGCCTTCATCCTGCAGTGGATTGAAAATGGCTGATGATGATGATGACTGATGGCCATGAAGGGCAATATTGCAAGGTTTGTATCTAACTGAAAGTTTGAAGTCCTTTCAGGTGAAACATTTCGTATATATACGCGAAAATAAGAAAAACAGAAACTGCGTTCAGGTATTTCAATTATAATCTGCATGATTATAACTGAGTACCCAACGGGGTTATTACACATCCCTATTACCACGATTACCTGCACACTTCACCGCGTATTAAAATGGTTACGCCTATGATTATGCCTAAGTACATTATGTCATGCATATTAAGCAATGTAAACGTAATCTCCTCCCAACCCATTCACATCCCCCCAAATGTAACCAACGGTATTAAAACAAATTAACCTGTTTGCTGCAACCTATCCTTGTAGAACTATTTATTTCTAGAATTTTCAATCGAAATTCCATAAATTGTAAAACTAGATTTAGAACTTTTATATTTGAAAACTTGCTTTTAAAAAATTAAAAAAATAATAATTTTTTCTCTTAATTATACTTTACAAAGTACTGGAAATTATGTTTGTACCGTGCGCTGGTTGGAGTAATGAAGGGAATATGATGGCAGATGCTTTGAAACGATATGTTCTCGGTTCGTGAGCTCTTTTTTTGTTATCAGTTTAATAAATATATGAATTTTTACTATTTGCTTATTCTAAGAAGAGAAAAATATGAAATGTGTCATCTTTTATTTGTTATTGAAATCCAGGAAGAAATAAATAAACTACATCACGAAAGTGTTGACAGCATGCTGCATTTTGAGGTAGGTGTTATTTGTTTAATTTTTCACACAGTGTAAAACACGTGTTGCATTTCAACTTTTATTAAAATCCGCCTGAAACAAAGAGTTAAGTGAATATTAATGTTTCGGTATGTGCAAAGAAGTCAAAGCAATTAACTAGCAATAACTTAATAGTTATTTACTTATTATGTACGTAAATAAACAATCCTATTGGATAAACAGTGGACATTCGCAATGAATGTTGGGACCGTGAAAGAAATCAAATGAAAATCCATATCTTTATGTATCTTTTTTAACCATTTCGACAATCTGATGCTATAATCTCCAAAGGATTGTAGTAGTAGCAGTCGTTATTTGGTTTTTAGGAGCATTAGCAACTAAGGCCATATTGCTCCTGAGATATGCGGTGGTCATTCCCTAACCTTTCCGTGTCCTCCGTAGTTGGTGGTGACGGGCTCGAACCCCGGTCTAATCAAGAAGCGTGTGCTACGCACTGCTGCTCCTGCAAAGCCTGGCTACGGAGGCGCCAGTAGTAGTAGTAGTAGTAGTAGTAGTAGCGGCATTTGATGCAAGAAAGCAAGTGTATGAGCTTATGCAGCATCAGCCAAAAAAAAAACAAATCACACCATTCCCTCCAAATGCCTGTCCAGTTCCTCCTTAAATTTATTCAACCTATCAACTTCCACAACGACAGATGGAAGTTTTGTTCCAGCAATTAACCACCCGCTGGCTAAAGGCAAATTTCCGCACATCTATTCTACATCTGTCCTTTCTTAATCTGAATTTATGCCCCCTTAGGTTCGTAATCTGAACAAGTGGAAGGATCCCATCAGAATTCAGCGTGCTCAACCCATTCAAGGCCTTATACACCTCAATCAGATCACCGCGCAGGTGCCTAGTCTCCAGCCACTGCAATTTGCACAACTTTAGCCTCTCTTGGTAAGAGGATCCCTTCATTCCCGTCACCAATCTTGTTGCCCTTCTCTGTACACGCTCAAGTAAATCAAGTATATCATTGACAAAACCCCATGACCTGCCCTGGCAGCATGTGTGCATTGCTCAGAAAACTTCATATCTGCCTGCACAATTACTCCCAGGTCTTTTTCATTTTCTACCACCTTAAGTGTAGTACCACACAGTTGGTACGTTTCTCAGGGGTTACTTCTACCCATATGCAGTACTTTGCATTTGTCAAGGTTAAACTTCAGTTGCCACTTCTTAGCCCATCTGCCAAAATTATCTAGATCATATTGCAGTAGCACACTGCCATTACGGTCATTAACAACCCTGCCAACCTTTGTATCATCTGCAAACTTCGACATTAAGCCTGATATACCTTCATCAATATCATTGATAAATACACAAAACAACAGTGGACCCAACACCGAACCCTGTGGGACTCCACTAATAACATTAGTCCAAGAAGAGCAGCACCCATTGATTACCACCCTCTGTCTTCTCCCACTTAACCGTCCTTTTATCCATTGTAGCAACTTACCCTTAATACCATTCTGCTCCAATTTGTACAGTAATCTTCCATGCGCAATAGTGTCAAAAGCTTTCCTGAAATCCAAGTATATGATATCAAAATTATTTTTTGCATCCAGTTCCTTTGTAACCACATCATAATATCCTATCAAATTTGTCAGATTAGATTTTCTCTTAACAAACCCATGCTGTGTGTGAATTATTGCTGCAGTCTTGTCTAGATGATCCTGCAATGCATCTTTATCCATTGTCTCCATTATTTTACCAGGAACAGAAGTTTTTCTTCTCTGCGTTTTTCTTCAAATTTCAAATTACCGTACTAACTCGCATATTTTCCCCAAATTACCGTACTAACTCGCATATTTCCCCAAATTACCGTACTAACTCGCATATTTCCCCAAATTACCGTACTAACTCGCATATTTTCCCCAAATTACCGTACTAACTCCCATATTTTCCTCTTCTAATATCCTAGGATGGAAAACTGCAGCATTATAAAATGCAGATAACAGAGATTTAAGAACATATTTTATTTGTACCAGGGTGGTCTGTAATTACCCGTGTCACCCTTCGATCCCCTTTTGTGAATTGGGGATACATTTGCACTTCTACAGTCCGTGGGGACCACCCCTGAATCCAAGGATGCTCTCATAATTATGGCTAAGGGTTTGCTTAGTTGCTTTGCCACCTCCTTTAATATAACTGGATAGATCCCATCCACCCCAGGTTCTTTTCTTATGTTTAACTTCAACAATTTCTCCTCCACTTTGCCTCACCTTCTGCCATTTTCAAACCTTAATAACTCCTCATGTGTGAATGTAGATGCAAAATACTCATTGAGTTTGTTTGCTATCTGAGCAGGATCATCAACAGTCGAACCATCGATGTCAAGTGGACCAATCATATTCAACCCCTTCCTTTTAGAGTTTATATAAGTAAAGAAATCCTTGCTGTTTTTCTTAGCATCTTTTGCCAAGGATTTCTCGTAATCTGCCTTCGCCTGCCTAACCTCCTTTGTGACCTGATTACAGACTAGTTTATATCTGCCATATGCTTCTGAGTCGCTTGATAATTTATATGCATCCCATGCATTTTTCTTCTCTGTTACGAGTCTCATTAGTTCATTTGATAACCATTTTGGCTGAAACCTTGAACAATATTTCTTAATAGGTATGAAACTTTTAGTAGCTTCCACGATTAATTCCTTGAATGCTTCCCACTTAGAATTTGCTGTTGGTAACATCATCAGTTGATCCTACTGTACAGAATTTAAAAACTGTCTGAGACCACTGTACTCACTTTTGCGGAAGCAAAAACCCTTTCCTTAACCCCTGATGGTAATTAAATCTTTAAGTAAATCCCACATCAGTACACTGTAATCACTGCCACCTAGTGGTTCTTTTATCTGCAGATTCTTAATACAAATGTTACCGAGACCAAAAGATAATTTCAGACATTCTACTTTAGGAATATTAGATCATAACATTCCCATGCGCATAGGAAGTTCAATTGTCTGTGTTGTACGAAGTGGATTTGGATTATGGCCAGGCTTATTAATAATGAAGTGAAAGTTTGAAATTGCTGGCAAGAGATCAAGCACAGAAGGAACAAGTCTGAAATTAGAACATACCAAACAACTTCAAAAGTCCTGTGTTTGGAAAAATATGGCATTAATATCGGGACGCGTATTTGGCAGGCAGACAAACAAACTGGAAAAAAATAATCATGATGATAGAAAAAAAAGAGATCAGAGATAAAAATACTAACGGAGATGAAATGAGAGAGATATAAATATAGAAAGAGATGGAAAGAATGGCAAAAATAGTTAAAAAAGCAGTAGAAAGATAAACACCAAAATAAAAGGAATAATCATATCCATATGCCATATATATAAAAGAGGAAACGATATAATTTACATATAGAGTGAAAAATAAGAGGAAAACAAACAAAGCAAAACAACAAAAAACAGGAAAATAAACAAAAAAAACCGGGAAAATAAATAAAATAACAAAAACAGGAAAAGTAAAGAGAAAACTGAAAAAAAAACAACCACCACGCAGGCAAGATAATACAAATACCTACGTACACAGAGGATTATTCAAACTTGTCTTATGTTGTTCCAGTGAAAATTAATATTAATGGGGGGGTAATTATTTATTCAGTGGATAAAAATTCTAGATAGTGGAAGCGTCATCGGAAAGTTACGTAACTCTGAGCATCCTGGTTATCGCATCGCCACTTTCCGTTACATCAATCCTCTCGCTAATTCTTCACACTTGTACAGCATGCTTCCATATTTCTGGCCAAGCCTGAATCTATTACATGTGTCAGAAAAAGTCATTTGTCTTTGCATTGATCGATGCTAACTCCTTTTCTTTCCCCCCGACTATAAATATACACGTAGGCATAAGTCCAAGTTTTGTTTCATTTCCAATTTTCTGCTGCAACAACACTTAGCTGAGTCCAAGAGAAAAGTATAAAACGCAAAAGGAAATACATATAAAAAAAATAAACTTTGCATTATTTATATTGGAAAACATCACTGAACTTAGTGCTCAGCATGTTCATAAATATGTAAAAGTTCTACCGGAATACGTGTGTGAAGAATTACAAGGAGGGATTTTTGGTAAATATCTGTACCTTAGACAAATTTTAAGAGTATTTTGATCAGTGCTGTTCTTCTTGGACAAGTTACGACTACCTCGTGATTACCTCATTAATTTTGATAGCCCACATAGTTAGCCATCATGATGACAGCATCAATTGAAGGAGTTATTATTATTATAATAAAAATATGGTCGCCATCTGCGCATTCCGGTATCCGTTAGAAAAGAAGGGACCTCATGAAATACTGTCCCCTTTGCACAGACATCATGTCTGCAATAAACACCAGCAAATGGGGTCGCTTTAGTGTTATTTAACCTGGTGGAGATGTCTGGGATAACTTTTGATAGCTGGCTTGATTCCAAGACGGAATCCTGCCAGATCGGACAATCTAATTGCAAAGTTACAGCATCTAGACAAATGGGGAGGAACAAAAAAAAAACAGTATTTTAAAGGACGTAGCAGAAAGACATTTCAGGAGCTATAAAAAGATTAGGAAATTCTTGATATTAATTTCAGCTATCAGTCAAAGTCACTGTATACCTCATGACATCATCAATATTGCGCCATAACTGTAACAGAATATGGCATATGGGCCCTCGTGGATATAAGTACTGTCCACACTGGGTAGGAAAGGACTGAGTTCGAATTTCGTCAATAATGCGAGGAATTTTTATGGACTTTTCAGAACATGGGTTAGTAGATCTCAGGCGAGGGTTACATGGTTTCTGCTCCCGGGAACTCGGGTTTTTCGTCCAGCAGACAGGCAAAATCGACAGAATACGAGCAATTGATAGACACTAATAACGCCTCCTGGCCTTAGCTGCCTTGGCGCTTAACACACGTCTGGAATATGGAAAACAAGAGACATTATTACAAGGATCTATAGGTTCAACAGAAGCCATTTTGACAATAACTGTCTTAAGATTTCCTTTTCCTCATTGAAGACAGAGTGGATCGTTCTTGTCCTCGAGAAGCTATCTTGTTTAATTAGGGTCATTTGTCGTCAAAAAGCATCCTGCAATTACTGTTAATAATATTAGTTGGTGGTCCTTAACGCTGTTAACACCACTAGCGACACCTGTCGGCCTCAACCATTATCAAGTTTAGAAATTATCTTTTATAGCAGCTAAGATTGAGTAGGTCATCATCAGCAAGCGAGTGCATTCATTTACAATGAAGGTAATCTTATTTGCATCTTTAGGACAATTTAAATTCTTCGTTTAAGTTTTTACAACCCAAAACACTTTATAAAACAACGCAAAGTTATTTTTAATCAGCAACTTATAATGCAACTATTAATCAAATCATCTCAGAATGTTTGTTTTTCAGCTTGCAGCTAATCTCTATTGATATTAAACAGCTAGTTGTTCAATACGCTGAAAAGGGCTTTATATCTCTGGTAAGTCTTTAAACTAAATGGATGGATTTCTTAAAGAGAGAAAAAAAAGAAAGAAAGAAGCACACCCAACACAAAAGGATGTCAAATGGTGATAAGCCAAGATCAATTTTTCACTTCAATAGACTCAGCAGGACGAATTCCTTTGAAAAGGCTTTCCATATACAAAAAATATGCTATTTGTGGCATCCTTCTGTGACCCGATACCTACTCATTGTTCAGCATAAGAAGTGTGTAGTTGTAAAACAAGATCTCATGCTTTTGTGCACAGACTTCTAAAATATAAACACTTCTTTCTGTTTCTCAGCATTGACAGACATATTGGATTGGTTTTCTGCAGCTCTTCTTAAACGAAAGAATACAGTAAGACAGCGTTTACATTCTTCTGAATCAATGTTACATTTGTTAAAATACAAAACTTCTCTAATGCTTTTCATAAAGGTTTATAATCGTCAGTTGCTATAAACTACCGCTAGGGGGCGGTTGGATCGGGATGCTGAACAAAAAAAAAAAAAAGTTAAACACAGCAGGGTGAGGAATAGTCTGACTCTAGATTTTATAATATCGCTGCGTTTTTCTTCAAATTTCAAATTACCGTACTAACTCGCATATTTCCCCAAATTACCGTACTAACTCGCATATTTTCCTCTTTTAATATCCTAGGATGGAAAACTGCAGCATTATAAAACGCAGATAACAGAGATTTAAGAACATATTTTATTTGTACCAGGATGAAGATCTAAAAGTTACTTAGAAAATATTTTTTTTTATATATAATTCTGTTCTTAAAAGCAAGAGCGTATTAACCCTCCTCCCACTTCTTCCCAACTTGCATAAAAATTCTCAGAGTCAGTGTATAACAGAAAACGAGAAGAAATTTCCCAAGATATGTATTCGGATCATGGAGTTTATGACGCCATTTGGACCCAGCATTCCTCGCTAGCCAACATTTGCGTCCTCTCCTATAATTGCGCGCAAATAGCTCGCATATCTCCGTAAATTGAATTTTGTCGTCTGTCTCGGGAGACGTAGGAATCTTCCTTCTAAATGAAAAATGAAACGAATTAAGAAAAGACTTTAAAGATGTTAAAACTGCAAAATCTTGGCTGAGAAGACTTGTTACTGAGAAAGCTATAAAATTGTCTTTGCCTGCAAAGTAGCTTGGTAACAGATGCTACATTTTAGAGCAGATGGAAATTCTTCTGAGAAAATTCTATTCGTTTGCATCTTAATAACAGTAGAAGACGAAGTGTTCTCAAAGAAATCTAAAACTCCACTTAAGGTGTCTTCCCAACTGAGAATTCATTAAATCCAATGGTTAAATGTAATTTGACGAATCCATTAAATCCGTTTGTAAATATAAACGTCCATTTCTTTGGAATTTCATCCCGAGTTTTGTCTATATAAAAACCAACGGTTGTACTTGAACTTGCTTCTTTTATCTCCACCATGCCCACCAGCATCTTATCGGAATATACACCCTTTATGAATGTCACAAGTGGAGTATACCTGAAGCATATCAAGCTCGTAAAGAAAGGTAGTGCCAAAGGAGATGCAATAAAACTTCAACCAGACATTAAAAAAAAGTTAAGGGGCGCTATAAGAAGAGCCTGTGGACATAAGTTTGAGATAAGGAATCCAACGCATTCGTATGTGGCCATAATGGTCTGCCCAGAGGCTTGCCTTCTCTTAACACAACAACAAAAAGCCAAAGTTGTGACGTAGCCAGAAAGGTAATATTCTGAATTCCAGCAGTATTTCTTTAGGATATTGTAAGCAACAATTGTGGAAGGCCAAGGCTTTTACCACTTACCAACAACGATCTTTTTGGAGTCTCTTTAAAAAAAAAAAGGCGACTATTAAAAGTGAAGTTTTATCTTCCAAATCGTTCTGAGGCTTTCGATGTCTTAAGAAGGGGGAAATCAAGACGTCTATCGAACGAGATGCCAGAGACGCCTCTCTTCCCAATTGCTGGCGTTCATCGAGCCACAAATCTGTGCCGCTTTGGCTAATTACCAACAAGACGACGATCTCCTCAGCTATTGACGCCATGAATAGAACAAGAGAGTTAAGTGGGATCCAACTTAATTAAAGAGAAAAGCTGCAGCCTAACGCGCAGCCACCTACCGTGAGAAGAGAAAGGTGCGATGTCTATAAATAAGAAAGAGATTTCATCCGAGATTCTAATTCTAGAGGACTTATTCTTAAACTTCCACAATGTATAAAATGTAATCAAAGTCGCTTCTATTTTTTAAGCCTAATTCTCTACAGCACCTGCGCGCCCATTAAGTATGGAGTATTTAAAATTAGATCGAGTAAATTCAATTAATGATTAGCGCAGTTTAGTCGGTTTGTGGTGATGAGTGGCGTTTTGTTCCGGGTACTCTGGAAAACGTATACGGTTTAACGAAAGACGAAAATGGTTACAAATTTTCCGTTCACTGAAGTCTAAAGGGGGCTACTATTTCGACAACTCGCCTTGGAACTCATCTTCTGTATAAAATTTGTTTTTCTTAGATTAAAGGCTTCTGGATGTTGGATTTTATTTTCGAGCATTTTGATGAGAGGCAAAGATTGAAAGAACAACTTGCGTGGCAACAGGAAGCCACCACTTCGGAATAACTACACTGGTGGTTCAAAAAATGGGACAACAAGAAGAGCCAAAAGGAAGTTCTTAGGACTAAGGTAAAAACAGAAACCGTTTTGTACTCACCCATTTCATCGATTGTCGGGGTCATCCGTAAGGTCACTGCCACGAGCACCACACACATCAGGAGGATGAAGGAAGCCACGGACATCACCACCAAACTGACGATCCTTTGCGACCGAGTTTCTCCGCTCTCCAGTTCTTTCTCGGCCTCCTCGTCGGTGGTCCCCGCCGGGATTGGGGGCAGAGCTTCCCCTTTGCTCTCCTGGTGGGGTTCCCAGTTTGCTACGGCTGCAGTGGACGCGGCACTGCTGCTGCTGTGCCGACTTCTCTGGACCGGGGCCGACTCGGACTCGTTGGTGGTGGTGGACATGGAGTGTCGGCAACGGTGGTGCCGGTGGTGGTGGTGGTGATGACGGTGGTACCGGGGGTACTCTTCGTCCGTGTGAGATGATTTCCGGCTGCTGCTCACGCTCGAGCCACGAGAAAACCTGTCTTGCCGCTCCCTAATCTCCCTGAGTGGTCGTCGAGGTAAAGTTCGACCCTCGCTGTCCGACGACCCAGCAACGCTACTCCCCCGCCTCCGCTGCGCCCTTCTGGTCCTTCGGAGGTCCTCATCGGGACACGACACTTTCCTCTTGCTTCGTCGGCCGCCCTCTTTGGACGAGTCCTGAACCGAGTGTCGACGCCTAGACGGATAGGTGTGAGCCACGGGCAGCAAAGGGTACAGCGAGCCCCGTGTTCGCTTCTTGGCGCTCGTGCCTACCCTCAGAACCACGCCGTCTTTGATGTGGCTGCCCGGCGGAACCTTTGACCTGCCACCGTCTCGACCCCTCTGCGAGTCCGCCATAGGAGACGTTTGTACGATTCCGCACAGCTGGTTGGTCGCGCGGCTGGATCCTTTTGCGGTAGCCCATTGCCGCCGAACCACCCCTTCCCTCTCCCCGGATCACAGTGACCCCATCACGAAGTTCGGGCCGCCCCTGGGTGCAGACGCGAGTTCCCTGTCCATGCACCGAAGATGTTTACATTTCTGACAGGCGCTAGAATGAGGCACTGAGCACGAGGGCCACGAGGACTGTTCCTTTCCCACCGTACCGCGCAAACGAAACGAAAACCGCGACAGCGCATGCGACGGAGAGCCCACGTACAGGCGAGGATAACGATTCGGAACGATAGTGTCAGCGGCGCCCCAAGAACTTTCTGCTCGCAGATTAATGTTTGGATAAGACTCGCCGAGAGTAGTCACGGCTTCGAGGAGGTCATCGTTAAGATCGAGAAATTTATTCCCTCCCCCTCCCCTCTTTATTTACGTCCCTTGCCACACCCGAGATAGTGCAGATCCCTCGAACACTTGTACGGGTGGGGGAGGGGAGGGAGGGGGGGATTGTACGTCTACTGTACCGGTAGTTCTCTGCATACGATGAACTACGTCTGTCACCGATCACTTCTAAACGGGGGGAAGGGGGGGCGGCTAATAGCGCGTGCAAAAATAAGAGAGTAAAAGAAGTTCCTCAATCCCTCTCTCTGTCAGTTTTCCTAATTCGAGCAGAGGAATTCCGAAAACCTAACTCAGAAATAAACTGCATTTATTGAAACAAATATTAGTTTTAATTTCTATCACTCTTCTTAATTAATTAATTAATTTATTTATTATTTTCGTGAAATATAGTCAATGAACAGACAGGCAAACTTTTTTTTTTTTTTGCAATTTAAAACTGTAGTTTAACGTACTGCCGACAGAGGGCGCTGATGGCACGGCGTGTGTTCTCTGAAATTTATATTTTAACGCATTTAGGAAGAATGATGACGTCACTCTCTTCGTGCATCTAGCGTGAGGTTTAGGGTTAATGAAGAGCTGCAAATGCACTCACATTACACAGTCCAAAAGGGATCAATAGAGATTAGAGACGCGATAAATTATTCAAAGCATCTTCCGAGTTATGACATTCATCAAAATTGTCCCAGCTTTAAGTAGGACTCGATGAAAGCAGCGCCTCCTATAGGGGAAACTGAAAATATCCTACATTTGACGTTTATTTTAATACGAAAAACGGTAATCTTCTCCACTGAACCTCTTCGTGAAAATCCCTTATTGAACTTCTCTGTCTTTGTCGCGTTGGTGATCAATTATTTTGGCCAAATCTTTAATCACCTCTGTGGTAACAACACCCACACAAAGCGGGCCGGATTAATAATGCGCGCAAGATGGTAACAGATCGATCAAAATGGTAACGCGATTAAATAAATTTTATCAACAAAAGCAACAGCATCCAGACCGAGTTCATTGTGAATAATGAAGAGCGTCTTCACTCTGCTAATTCGCTTTTCTCTAAAACAGCCACGCTAATCATCGCAACCTAATTAAGTCTCGTTAGTTCCCATGTGTAGGTCAAGAAACACGTTGCGATAATTCTTTACGAAATTGGGGGGCCCCGCTTCACTTGGGACAGCCTTTAACTGAGGATCAATAATTTCTCCATCTATTGGGAATCCTCAGAATTAGTTATTCACTTCTATACTCCTTAATCTTTGCCTGTACAGCATTATCTCTTTCTAACCTTTAATAATCTTTGTTAATAATTTCAGTGTATTTAAAATTACTGAACATTTACAAAGTTAGCAAATTTAAACTGCAAATGTGTTCTTGTAAGTCATTCACCTAATAATATCCGTTAAACTATCATCTTGTTATCATATATATAAACATGTGATGAGCTGTGGACGTCCACAAGGCGTATCATTGCTTAAATTTTAGAATCACAAAGGAAAACTGCGTATTTTACAACTGCCAACGCCTAATTGCCACCTATTTGGAATAGGAGTCGAAGCTTTTTTTAACGATCGTTATATCAGAAGGGCGTTATATCGATTGTTCATAAAATAGCATTAGGTTAATGAGAAATTGGCCTGGACTAACCACGTAGGATGTTATAAAGGGTCGCTATAAAGAGCTTCGACTGTAATTAGTAAATGCATTTTCAGGTATTTACAACTTTGTTCCCCAAATGGACTATTTGTTGTCTGCAATAACTCAAGGAGGAAGGATCCTTAAGAGTCAGCTTTGATATTCAGGCTTCCAATAAGGAAAAAAATACTGGAATTATGAGGGAATTGTAGCTCTACTTTACACCACCAGGGGGCGTTGTAGTTAAGTATTTAAGAACCAGATTTTGATATTCAGGCTCCCAATACAAAATAAAAACCGTAGTTACAATTTATGCCACCAGGGGGCGTTTTAGTTGGGTATTTAAGAATTAACTTTTGATACTCAGGCTCCCAATACCAAAAAAAAAAAACAAAAAAAAAACCTGGAATTATGGGAAATACAGTAGCTACAGTTTGCACCATCAGGGGGCGCTGAAGTAGAGATAATAAAACTTCCTAAAAAAGTGGATATGTTTGCTTAAGTCTGCCCACAGCATATCACTGGGGCCACCATGACACCTAGTGGAGAAAACCAGAACTATGCCATTAACAACCATACGTTCTCAAGAACATTAATTCAGACTCTTGAACAAGCAAGCCAGGACAAGTTTATGATCAGCCATGGTCATTTGGGCTGTCTATCAGATACCGCGTGAACTTACAAAGCACCAGTACTGCATAACCGATAAAAGACATTCCCTTAATATACAACGGCTTGCTTTTTTTTTTTTTTTTTTTTGGCCATAATAACCGTAATACATAAAAAAACGAAAATATTGGAATTTAATTAAGGGAAAGAGCCTCTCCCTTTCAAATTTAGGCAAACAGGCCCAATGTTAGTGATTATTGATCGATTGCTTACGCCGAACAATGTCTTCAACGCTCTGCTGATCACCCTCAATAGAAACGGCTGATAAAGCCACAATTTCTATAGATACTTCTTGCGCGGGGATATTCTCAATTAAATGAGCAAAGCGCCATTAATGCGTCATCCTATTAACCGACTTCAAAGTACAAAAATGCTCATTTCTGCATCTTCTACTCGACAATGGTCCATTGTGACGTCATCAAGCACAGCCGAAATGTCACGTATTCATTGGATACTCCCTAACAGACGAACTACATTTCTCTTTTGCTGTTTAGCAATTAGCCAAAAGATTTATGATGGCAGTAGTTAAGCAAAAAATAATTGAAAATTTATTAACAACTAAGTTAATCATTCATACGTCGTTTTTCGTTTGGTCCTAACAATTAACGCTAATAGTTTGCTAAATAATTTGCATACAGACATAAATGAAAGGCAGAGCTGAATGAGACAGTTAAGTCAACACTACTCCAGAGCAGATTTTTTTTTTTAAATATTTTTCAAACTTTTCATAAATTCCTGTTCGGTTTCTCATTAAAAGATAGAATCTGCGCAAAATTAAAAACGCAAAATCCGTTAACAAAACGAACGCTGCAAATGATTTAAATTCTAACGAATTAATAAAGAAGATAATTAGTAATTAATGAACTGTCCTTTCAAATGAATTTCGGAATATAATTAAATTTAACATTTTTATAATTTCCTGGAGAATGTAAACAGAATTGGCGAGACTGATTTAATGGTGGACAAGTGAAGAAACATAAATTACCCATCGTGCAATTCGCGCCCACCAAACGATGAAATTTGCAGTCAGTTGCAATCTGGGCACGAGGCTTGAGGCGCGCCAGAAGTAAATCACGTGAAATCGTTTGCAAAGATAAATTGTGATTGGAAGAAACACTTGAAGGCAACAAATGCGAAAGATATTTTAAATTTGAATATGAATTACGTCATTTATTAGAATTAATGCTCGCGTGAATCAAAATGAAGTTCTTTACTTGTGGTATTTGACTTCTTAATGGTATTCCTCTTGACACCATTATTTCTTCACTGCTTCTACGCAGGCGCAATCATCTGCGCTACAGCCACATTAATAGTCTTATTTGATCCACACTCGAACTCCATCTGTAAATTGTTTTCCTTTAAACTGACAACTTTATGTATTTCTCTCTACTACTTATTATTTAACTTTCTGTATCCATCCGCGTTTCTCCCATGATGCTTTACTATATTTGTCTTTTATTTATTATTTTTTGTGTATTCTTAACGGCCATAGATATTTATTTCTACAAAGGCGAGTTCATTATGGCTGTTCGAGGGGGGGGGGGCTTCAAATTCTTGGATTTTTTTTTCAATGATGGAAAAAGAAAAAGAAAGAAGTCCAATTCCTAGAAGTTAGAATTTAATAAATTAATCACGTAAGACGACAGCCAAATCGATGGGCCTAAGAAAAGGTTTAGAACGCTTGAACTTTTCTTACACGAACCTAGAGAACCTATCAATTTTTGTTTAATTATTTTAAAATATCATCCATTAAAATCAGACAAGTCGCGTTAACCTACAAGGAACAATTAATGGCTAAAACAGCCAATTGTCGACATAAAATGTGCCGATTGCACATTGGTCTGGCGTGTGTTCAATCGAGCAGCGCGTGGTATTATCCCACTGACTGGTTCAGGTTATAGAAAAATTGGAGTGACAGGCACTATATGTATTTATGTTTATTCCCTAGAAATAATGCCAATGACCCCAAAAGGACCTAGCAGCAATCACCCTCCTAGAGAACACTTACATAGAACTCCAGAAAGCCACGATCCTGAACACCTGAAGGATAGGCAACCACCCTACCATCTGGTACCAGTATCCGTTGCGGGATGGAAAATATCCCATAAGGAGAAAAAAATCATACAAATAATAATGATGATGACGTCACTAAACAGGAAACTGAGTAGATCTGTTGCTCTTGTCAGTATTCCGAAACAAGCAAATAAGCATACAAGACATTTAATGACAGCACGCCTGGCCAATGAACCATCGGTGCAGTTTATGCCGAGATCGGCTGCTGCAGCTGCTAAACAGTCTCTTTGTTCTTATTTATAAAACAAGAGCGAACATCCTCTCATAAACTTCTCAATGATTTCATCTCATGGTTGCCTGGTTACAAAAGCGGGTAGTCGCCCATGCGCGATGAGCAAAATATCCACGAGTATCCAATTCGTTTTCTTTAGCTCGTCTGCTTATTGTGCAAATATCCATAATATTAATTGAGCACAAGTTGGCCAAAGCTAACGTTACCCTGAAAATAATAAGTAACCAAGAAAATGAAATCGGGCAATTATCTTTAAGCACGTGCAAAGCGTTTTATCTTTCCTCAATTGAAACTTAGCCATGCGTAGTAAAAGCACAATAGTTAATCGCTTGCACGTTCCTGCAGAAGTCAAACGGCTGCTGTTTACTTACAAGCGTCCACATTCGCGGCAGACGAACAATTAATTGTAACAACACTGTGCAAGAGGCAAGTGTCACAACTGTAACTAACGCATTAATCTTTCCACGCGCTCACCAATATCTGTGCGTCATCAGCACAATTTACACATTCTGACGGAACTCGCAATAACTGTTTAGCTGTAACAATGCAAGCACGTGATACATTGACTCCATTGTTCAACTTCCAACGCTCTGATAACACAAAACGAAGTTTTAAACTTTTTTTCCCACCTGATGAAGGTTTCACACAATCTCTATCGAAACGTCTCGATGCTGATAATTGAAAAAACTGTTAAACTATCCGGCCGCGCTGTTTATTTTAATATTTTCTGTTGAAGTGGAGGAATCTTTAGGAGGAAGGAAAGCCGCGTTGATGAGAGATCGCTAGATTCTGATCGTTAACATGTCCCGCACGCACGAGCAGGTAGAAATGGCAGCCATTAAAATTTAAACTTATGCAATAAATACCGCAGTGGTCGCGACACTTTCTTTAAACCTATTAAGTAGTTAGAGATTCGGGCCATAAATTTAAGACGAATACTCCAACTAGGAAGGATCCTTCAAACAGCACAGCGTCTTTGATAGCTTGGCAACCCATTCTCTCGACTTCAGCGCGTATATTTTTATAAACTAGCATTGCCGATTAGGGATATCTCCTCTGAGCGCGAGACAGTGCCAAAAAGAAAGAAAAAAATCTTTGACAACTCGAACATTCTTCACCCTAATAGGTATATCCTCCCCCCCCCCCTTCATATAATGGAATCAACCCAACGACTTCCCATTTTACGAGTAAAGAAACTGACAAAGTTTATAAATCATAGCAACTAGAGCCGAAAATTGGAGGATAATATCGGTGCGCCCCCTACTGGACGCACTGAAGTCCAACTATTTTTATTTTTTTTTTTATTTCATATCCCTTGGTTTTGTCTTATAAAAGTTTATCAATATTATGCTCTTAAGTGGTTGTGGTGTGTTTCTTGTTATGAAGTATTCCAGGTGGGAGAAGGATATCTTTGCTTTTAGGGTCAAGACTACGCAGCGATAAAAATAGTTGGAAATGTTGGTACATCGATTAGAGAGTATGATGGAATTGGCGTTGTGAGAAAAGATCTTCGATGTTCGAGGAATGATTGATTGGTTGAGAGAAAGACAGGGCCAGACAGTAAGGCGCGTTCCAAGAAGATGGCTTGTAAGGAGGGCATCAAGGTCACGTGTGCTAACAGAGGGAAAATGTGGATAAAAAATTCAGAAAGAAAAACAGAGTAGGAGTGTAAGAAGGACAAAAAGAATGGAAATGAAAATTTGAGAAAAGGAATAACAGAAGGGGAAAGGCGAAAAAAAGAGAAATATAAAATGACAATTTACAAATGAAACACAGAAAAATTAAAATAGGGGAAATAAAATAGAAATAAATAGACACTAGTAAACAAACTGGAAAGAAAATGAAACATAGAAAACTGGAAAATTGGAAACAAAATAAAGCTAAATATAGAAAACTGGAAAACTGGAAAAGTTGAAACTGTAGAAAATCGGAATTGGAAACAAAATAAAGTTAAATATAGAAAACTGGAAAACACAAAATAGAATAGAATACAGAAAACTGAAAACACAAAATAGAATAGAATACAGAAAACTGGAAAACACAAAATAGAATAGAATACAGAAAACTGTAAACTACAGAAATTCGGAAAATTGGAAACCAAATAAAACTAAATATAGAAAATATAATGAAATGCTGAAATCTGGAAAAGTTGAAAGTAGAAATGTGGAATTGGAAGCAAAATAAAGTTAAAGATAGAAAACGGGAAAATAAAAGGTGGAAAAGTGGAAAACTGGGGAGAAAATTGAAAACACAAAACAGAATGAAATACAGAAAACTGGAAACTATAGAAACAAAAAATTGGAAACAAAATAAAGCTAAATATAGAAAACTGGAGACTAAAAATGGAAAACTGGAAAACACAAAATAGAATAGAATACAGAAAACTGTAAACTATAGAAATTCGGAAAATTGGAAACCAAAATAAAGCTAAATATAGAAGAATGGAAAACTGGAAAACAGAAAATATAATGAAATGCAGAAATCTGGAAAAGTTGAAAGTAGAAATGTGGAATTGGAAACAAAATAAAGTTAAAGATAGAAAACGGGAAAATAAAAAGGTGGAAAACTGGGGGGAAAATTGAAAACACAAAACACAATGAAATACAGAAAATCAGAAACAAAATAAAGCTAAATATAGAAAACTGGAGACTAAAAATGGAAAACTGGAAAAACACAAAATAGAAAAATTCAGAATACCGGAAAAGTAGAAACTGTAGAAAATCAGAAACAAAATAAAATTAAATATAGAAAAGTGTAAAACCCAAAATAGAATGAAATACACAAAACAGGAAAATAAAAATTAAAATTGGGGAAATAAACTTAAAAATAAAATAGAAATAAATATACACTAGTAAAAAACTGGAAAGAAAATAAATGAAATATGGAAAATTTGAAACAAAATAAAGCTAAATATAGAAAACTGGAAAATATAAAATAAAAAAAACTGGAAAAGTTGAAACTTTAGAAAATCGGAATTGGAAACAAAAAAGTTAAATTTAGAAAACAGAATGGAATAAAGAAAACTGGAAATAAAATAAAACTAACATAGAAAAATGGAAAAAATGGAAAACTGGGAAACAGAAAAATATAATGAAATTCAGAAAACTAGAAAAGTTGAAACTGTATAAAAGCGGAATTGGAAACAAAATAAAGTTAAAGATGGAAAACGGGAAAATAAAAAATGGAAAAGTGGAAAACGGGGGGGGAATGTAAAACAGGAAAACACAAAACAGAATGAAATACAGAAAACTGGAAACTATAGAAACAAAAAATTGGAAACAAAATAAAGCTAAATATAGAAAAATGGAAAATAAAAATGGTAAACTGGAAAACACAAAATAGAAAGAAATTCAGAATACTGGAAAAGTGGAAACTGCAGAAAATCGGGGGAAAAAATAAAGCTAAACATAAAAAACTAAAACACAAAATAGATTGAAATACAGAAAATTAGAAGCTATAGAAAATCGGACACAAAATAAAGTTAAATACAGAAAACTGGAAAATTAAAAACGGAAAACGGAGAAAAAAAGGAATGGCTGAGGGAAAAACCGAATCAGAAAAGTAAAATTGCAAAAGAGCAGGGATAAGTTTAGCAGACAGTATGTGAAACAATCATTAACGCTGCAGGCAATTCCAGTTAATTAGAGCATGCGCAGTTTCCATTGCGAAACGTGAAGGATTCTCGTTTGACTATTAAAGTTAGGTTGGCTCCACTGGAAAACTTCTTCCTTTTTTCATCTGCGTGGCTTCCAGTAACGCACACCCTTCAAGACTATTAGTTACGGCGAGGTCACTCTAAGCGTTCGCTACACATCGCCTGACAAATCTGCCATTGTCTTTTTATTGGGTTAACTACGAAGTGAGTTCACCCCGCTTTTCCCCATTACGAACGCCCGGGTTTGTCCATTTTTCCAGCACTTCCCTTCGTGCGTGTGTATAATACATTACTCTCTAAAATTAGGTGTTTATTTCTTGTTGCTTAACTACGTAGTTAGAACGCGAGTCTGGCACGCATATCACGTCCCACCCTTTGCCACATTACGTCGTGGGTACAGAGGTCAGGCTCACTGCGGTCTTCGCCGAAGATAAATCGCGTTTTAAAATGCGTAGTAGATCTGTGTCAGGTCATCAGACCTCGTCACCTTGACAAAATCAACAGAAAGAACCATCTTGGAATGACCTGTCCCACCTACGCCGATCCGTTCTGATTAGTGGGGGGGAGGGGGGATCGTAGTTGACTACGCCGATGTACAGATCGCGGCTGACTTTGCCAAAAAATCTGGCCGTTGTCTGAAGGAAGCATTCGTACCCAAACCGACCTTATTCCACTGCCCTCTTTTCTTTCCAATCGATCGGGGGGAAAAACGAAAGCATTTCCTCTTGAAGGCGTGGTCACGTGCAGGCAGACGCCCATGTTATCCGATTGCGTGCCACAGAACAAAGCCACGGCTCGGTAAATTCAGACATAGAAATTGGCGACGCTCGTGGATTTGTTAAAGACAACAAGGCACTGGTTTTGTGCATTGGAAATTTTGGTCAATATTTGTGGGGGGGGGGGCGTACATGACGAAGTTGGACAAGTCCGGAAATGCTGAGAATATTTCCGCGCAAAAAGACGAACACGTTGATACTAATGAGTCCCGATTTCAGATAAAAGAAAGAAATCTATTTCATAGAGGGCGCTCATGAACAGGTAATAAAAATGCAGTTGAATTCTAAGGGAGCTTTCTAAGAAAAGATTTTTGGTGAATTGTAGTAGAATATGGGAGGCAGCGCAGATGTTTCTGTTGCTACAATGGCCCCTTAGAATCTCTGAATTCGTTTAATACCCCAAAGAAACGAAAAATTCTCGACAAACCAGTTTTTTCCCCCCAGAACTGCATTAGTATTGAAGACATGCCACAAGCAGTCACCACCAATGGAATCAATGCTTTTGTACTCTTGGGGACTGATGGAAAGCACCTGATGGGACAATACTGAACGTTTCTAAAGGAACTTAGTTTGTTAAGCCTCACGTGGTTGGTGACTCTTAAGCAGCGAAATGTCAGAGATGTTCAACTTAAAAAGCTAGAGATGAACTCAAAAATATACATAACCGCAGATTTTTTCTGAAGATTAGTGAAAGATATAAATTGAACTCGAGAATCATCTTCCATCAATGATTCAAAACTGATTGGGAAAGTCTTCCGATCTCTTTTTAGCGAAAAAGGGCATCAGAAGAATCGAAATTGAAGGGCAATCGTGTAGCTTGCAATTAGAACCAGAGAGGTGTCGCCAATGACGATTATTCGAGGGTAAAGTGTTAGCTTGGATCATTAATCACCTCCGCATTTCTGATATCGGGCGACACACATCTCCTTCCCTCCCCAGGGGATGCCAAATTCATTAGACTGCACCTGTTCGTGCAGTATCAGTCCCAACTGTCTCTATTAGTGAGTGGTAATAACTTTTGCGAATAAGCCGGAACTACAGTCGCCAATACACAAAAGACATCATTATGTCCAACAGCTTGTTGGTACTAAACGACTTCGTGAAATAATTAGTTAGCTAATAGATTAATGCATTTAATTAACTGAGTGATTAAACCAACAACTGTCGTTGTCTAATAATCGTAATATTTGTAAAAGAACAGGTACAAAATTATCATTTAAGATTTCAGTTCGAAATTTCCCTTAGAAAAGTTAAAAACTTCCATTATTGAAGCAGTTTAAGTGGCATTTGATGATTACAAACATAAATTACGTTTATTTCATTTATTTATTTCTAAAATGTATTATTATGAATTATTAATATTATACATTAATTATGTATTAAGATCAAGCTTCTGACAGTGAGAGGGCGCCACTGAGCTCACCTGACGTAAATTATTATTATTATGTTTATTTATTAAATAAATAATAAATTATTTATAAATTAATAATTATTTGTTTATATATATAATAAATAATTAATAAATTATTCATAAATAAAAATAAATAATTATATTTATTAATTTATATATATAATCAAAAATTAATAAATAATAGTAATTATTTATTAAGGTCCAATTTTTATGTTTATTTATTATTAAATAAATTTGTTTATGTTTATTATGTTTATTTATTATTAAATAAATAAACAATAATTGGACCTTAATAAATAATTATTGATTATATATATAAATTAATAAATATAATTATTTTTTATTTGTAAATAATTTATTAATTATTTATTATATATATAAATAATAAATTATGTATATGTATATAAAATAATTAATATTTTTTTATAAATAAAAAATAAATGATTATATTTTATATATATATATAATCAATAATTAATAAATAATATTAATTATTTATTAAGGTCCAGTTTCTGATAGTGAGAGGGCGCCACTGAGCTTCCCTGACGTACTCTATGCAGTATCTGCAAATTGTCCAATTCTTATTTTTCCTTCACTCAGTAAATGCTAAAAAAAATCGATGCCATCCCCTTTTTAACTCCCCCCTCCGTTCACACACAGCTCGCGCTCGGTCCATTACACCGCTTCAGTCCGTAGCTTCTCCGGCGGGAAATTTATGACCGCGTTGAGCCTTCGGGAGGCTTTTCATCCAGCGGTAACTCCTCGCATTTCTCGTTTTTGCAGCCGATGGGCGCGTGCGATCAACTTTTCTCCGTAATAAATGCATCCATCCGAGGCACCCCCCCCCCACCCCTCTTGAAGACAGTGATTCACTGCGTAAACAGGGCAAATGACGGATCCACTTTTAGCTGTTGCTCGCCTCCCCCCTTTCCCTTTTCCATCATTAGCAAGTGGAGGCAGGTGAACATGCCAAGGTGAAATGCCATAAATCTCTTAATTACTTAAGTCAGACCTCCAGTTTCTTACACGCACTACTTGACTACGGAATCATCCGTGACAGAAGAAAACCCACACACCCCCTGCGTCCGTAAATTTCGGCTAAAAAAGCGAAGGTCGTCCGTCTCCTGTTTCGAATGCAGAGAATTAAAACACTTTAATCATTAAAAAAGAGATAAAAATATGTTTTAATTATTACCAATGTCTAAATGACACCGCTAGTTATCAGCAATTTTTAAAGATGTAGTTAATTATTATCAGGTTAATTATAAAATAATTATTATAGTCAGTGGGAGGACAAAGTGTAAAATTGATATCAAAGACAGTGCGAGTTTCTTTGTCCTGTTTTTTTTCTCTTCTGACTGAGGTGATTATTCTCTAATTTTTTGGAACTCCAATTTTTTTCCTCTTCATTTTTTTCCCCTCAAAGCAGACATATCGATTTTTAGATCTTGCGCGATTTGAAAACATTCGCAGTTGGGGTTAAAGAACTACCAGAGCTCATCTGCAGCTGGTGACAGGGAAAGCTCTGGCAGAATAATGCAGTGGGACGATTATTGTAATGGATGGAAAGACACACCCAAAGATGGTGAGGGCATAACCCAGCAGTACAGCGAATGATTAAGCGTTCTTTGTACTTCGGATGTATTGGACTGGTAACAAACAGATTGTGGAGGACAGCTTGTTTCTATTAAATCAGTATATGAGACATCAGTGCAAAGTGTTTAAATCCAGTGTGTTCTAGGCCAGTTTATCTTTGAGAAAAAAATTAAATTTTTAAGTATGGGACAGATAAAGACTAAAAAGAACACTTCATAATGAGGACCCGTTTCATCGTGGGATACTAGACACTCCCGGAAGGGACATATAAACCCTCGCGTTTAAAGCTCTGTTTCTTAATTTACTCAACCATAAAGTGAGGAGATAATAAATAAGTGGGCATTAGGTAAATCTCCTCAATTGTCCACCATATTCGCTGATGGACATCGACAATAAGTTCCTTTAAGCTAGAGGAGTTTATTGTGGATGCCCTCGTGACTTCAAGAACAGACTCGCTCAACCTCTAACTCAGATCCACTGTACCCTAAAGTACCGATACACTTATTACCAAGTTAAAATTAATTCATGATTAACGAGAATATCCCACACTTCCAAAATTTCTTCCTGAAAACGTTCTTCCATCTTATAAAAACAACTTCGTATTTGTTGGTCCTTTACTCAAATATGTTTATTTAATAATTCAATCGTTGGTGTTGCATACTGCCGAAATCTGGGCATCAGTTGCCCCATCTAGCCTCAGTTATCCAGTTAGATCAACAGTAGTTACTAGGATGGGCAATCTGAAAGTCAAAACTGGTTAACTGGTTTCTCATTACAGCCTACAATCTGAATTCGTTTCCAGTCATAAAGCTGTCGAGTATATGACAACCGTCTCGCACCTGACCTCCTTACGTAGTTCGAAGGTCAAGGCGTCCACCTTTCTAATACACAGATCCGGATGAAATTCGGCGAAGTAAGGCCATTCCAACAAACAGCGCAGTATGACCTACTTTTCAAGGTTCCGCTATTGTACGACTCCACCGGGGCGAGGTCTCATTAAGGAAATCATTAACATACACTCGCGTGCGCATCTCTAACCCCCAGGAAATGAAGACAGATGGAGACAGTCGTAATGAGATGGGCTGCGAAAAGGAGGTCAAGAACATCAAGAGATATTTACAGGGTCAGAGGCTAAGTGAGCGATTTGGTAGTTTCTAGGCTACTGCCGAGGGCAGGAGTCATGTCGTGATGAGCTCAAGAACCAGTCGGAAACGTAGCACGCAGAAATCAAAGAGCAAATAGATAAAGATGTTTGTCTTAACCCCAGCTATACGACAGCTGGGAGTAAGCCTGGAGAGTTATTTTTTAAGAAGAATATCATTTCTACCTTCTCGCTATTAGTCTTGCCCTCAATACATCTTTCATTCCATCAATCGGATTGTAGTGACCAAAGAAATTTATTTTCCTGCAGTTTACCAGTTGTCCAAGTCTTCATTTCCATCTGTTTGGCTATTAATCAAGTAGCACATCACGCAACGTCAACCAATCTAATAAATCATGATTTGAAAGACTGGTCTAAATAGCATATTCATACAGTGGTTGGAGATTTGTCTGTTTTGGCGATTAATAAACAAATACGCTTTCTATGGTCGTTTGTCTGATTTCTTGGATGAAAAACCTTACTTTCCATGTTTATGCCCTTGTTTATGATCAGCTAACAGTCAAGAAAATGCTCAAACGTTCTTCCGAGTCCATAATGGAATCATCAAACTACCCAGAATATTTCTGGAGTTCAAGGAAGCCTTAAATTGTAAGATCCCCGCTGAGAAACTGAATCAGAACTTTCTCTCTCCTTAAATATTCAACCTTTCTCTTTTTTCTAAATTGCTCTATCAATCAGTATTTTTAAATGTATTGGAGATCGACAGCAGTACGAATGAACCCCAAAAAGTCATATTTCAGCCTCTCCGAAATCTGGTTACCCGAATGGAGTCTGTGAAAAATGGTTATTCGGAGAACTGTATCCCACAGCCTATCAGCGAGTAACCTTAACCGAAAATGCTGGCCAACCTTCAAGGACATCCAGCCTTAGAAAGCTTTCTGAAACGGAAATATATAGACTAGAAGTTTATTCAATATTTCATTTTCTGCCTCTGTATCCAACGATACATTTCTTTCGTATTTGATGAATGTTCAAGGATTGCTTCTCCTAGACTTAAAATCTATTTGCAACTCCCTCTACTACCCTAATTCAGTATTCACGATGCAAAATGAATGATGGACACGGAAGATGGACAAGCAGTTATAATGGACACGGAAAGTATGTTAATTATTCAATAAATTCTTCCTGTTGGAGATTGAGTATTGTTAAATTATCCTTCGGAATGGATGGATCGAATTATGCTTTAAATTACGGTAATTAGTATATAGCGAATATTCACTCTAAAATTGGGTGTCGCTCCATCTGAGAAAGCTGGAGGTATTTACCATTTGTGGTTCTTCTCATGAAATCGGCCTACCTCGAGTTTTCGAGCTAACCTCCTTCCAGGGCCAATTAATTCTATGAATTCGTGCTACCTACCAACAGTGGTCGTATATACAGTATCACTCCAAAGGCATCCAAAACTGTAAAAAGGACATCATTAAGAACCAACACTCATCTCCTCACTTTAACACCAATATCAACACCCAAGATGGACTGTGAAACCGTGGAAAAAGATCACGTGGACTGATGAGTCTCGATGTACACTTTCTTTTCACCAGTGGCAGGGTGAAAGTGGCGTGGCCCTCATGAAACCGTGCATCCAGACTCTTATGTCCACCATTCAAGTGAGTGGAGGTAGTATCAGGCCATGGAGTGTGTTCTGTTAGTACGAAATGGGTATGCTCATACCGTCGTGTTACCACCAATGAATATCCTTCTATCATATCGGACCAACTTCACCCTGCAATGCTTCATTTTTACCAGGATTGAGATGGATTCTTCCAAGACAACAACTCAACTCTCCACCGTGGAAAAATGGTATGTGAATGGCTAGAGGAACATTCCCAAAATTTCCAATGTCTGTCCTGGTCGCCTAATTCTCCAGATCTGAATAAAATTGAGAATGTCCGGGATTCGTTTGAAAGGGCGGTTCAATTTCGCAATTCCTTACAGACCAGAACACAATAGTTGATAACTATCCTGATGAGAAGAATGGGCAGATCTGGAGTTAGATTATCTCAGACTGGAATCCATTCTGCATACACAAGCTGTAATTCGGCCAAAAGATGGCCTTACTAGATACTGAATAAAGGTTTCTAATTTTTTGGCCAGTGAGTATATATATGCATCGCACGTTACTTTCGTCAGCAAACACCTCGTAGTGACCTCGTGGCACAGACTTTACTAAATCTCAAAGCACTCTGGTGGTGTCCGGTTACTTTTGGTAATATAAGTATATTCCGCATAATAATGCACTACATAGGATAATAAATTATTGTAATTCTCAGGGTTTTTTTGGGTTTTTTTTTGGGAATACTATTATTTCGTCACCTACTGTTTTTTTTTTTTTTTTTTAGATATTATTCAAGCAGCCGTTCTTCCAAGTATTTGCATAAACAATTAACAGCGGTCGTTTAATTACTTAAACATAAAGGCGTTTATTAAGATTAAGTCATTAAAATTTCTGAAAAGGAGACATTTTCTATTCAAACCAGGCCATTACAAAACATTTCCAGCTAAAAGTTAATAATTCCAATATATGTCGATAGATGGAGCCACACGCGATGATGAAGATTTGGCCGTTCTTCCTGTCATATGTATGTCATTTTGAAGATGTTTGTTTTTCGATTCACTTAACTATTAACTCGCTCATATTAATAGAAAAATCACTTTATGAAGGAAATTATTAAAAGGAAATCATTTTAATAATTGAATTTAATTATTACAATTATTAAATTCATAAATAAAAATAACTGCGCAGATATTCGAAGAACAGAATAAAATCTAATATCTATTCTATTCGCATTTCTTGTAAATTAATTAATGGTGATTCGAATAGTTTCATTTTAACTCGGCATTATGGGAAAGGATCAATCACTATTATAAATATTGAATAGGGGAACGCAAGTGCGAAATTATTCAATCAACCTCTACTCTGTAGCGAGCAGCTTTCGATTTCTGTTACTCCCACCCCAACGTCAGCTGCTGCCATCTATTATGAAAACGTCGAAACGTTTTACGGATATTTTTGAAATAAGCTAAAATTTCCAGTTTTTTGTCAACAATAAGTGTTACGTTATCGTCCTTTTATCTTAAAATATCCATATTTTGGGCGGCCCTTAAATAATGTCTCGAAAGTGCTTATACTGGTACACGTCAACAAAAAAAAAAAAAAAAAAAAAAAACCACCACTGCTTATTGGAGGTTTGAAGTGGTGGAACCCATGTTTAGTCTCTAGAGCTAAGTTCCGGCCAACCCTTCCCCATCTCTTTTATCATGCAGTATGATTGATGACTTTTGAGGTTATGATGAACATCGTGGCGAGATCCAAACTTCCTTACATTTCGAGGGTACAGCTCTAAAATGCTTGGGATGCATATAAACTATCAGACGACACAGAAGCCTATGATATATATAAGCTTGTCTGTAACCAAGTCACAAAGGAGATTAGGGAGGCGAAAACAGATTACAAGAAATCTTTAGCAAGGGATGCAAAGAAAAAGAGCAAAGAGTTCTTTACTAATGTAAACTCTAGAAGGAAGGGGATGAATCAGATTGGTCCACTTAACATAGATGGGCTGACTATTGATGACAATGCTCAGGTAGCTGATAAACTGAATGAATAATTTGCACCTACAGTCACACATGAGGAGTTATTCAGCGAGGGGAATGCGAGAAGTTAATCGAAATCTAACAGGGAGCTAAGTGATTTTGTAATAAATGAGAGCAAAGTGGAGAAATTGTTGGAGATAAACACAAGAAACGCGCCTGGGGTGGATGGGATCTATCCAGTTATATTAAAGGAGGCAGCAAAGGAAGTAAGCAAACCCTTAGCCATAATTATGAGAGCTTCCTTGGACTCAGGGGAGGTGGACTGGAGATGTGCAAATGTGACCCCAATTCACAAAGGAGGATCAAAGGCTGACACAAGTAACTATAGACCTGTGAGTTTAACTTGTGTTCCGGGGAAAATAATGGGGGCACTGGATAAAGATGCTTTGCAGGATCATCTAGACAAGACTGCAGCAATAATTCAGACACAGCATGGGTTTGTTAAGGGAAAGTCTTGTCTGACCAATTTGATTGGATACTATGATGCAGTCACAAAAGAACTGGATGCAGGGAATAGCTTTGATATCATATAGTTGGATCTTAGAAAGGCTTTTGATACTGTTGCACATGGAAGACTGTTGCACAAATTGGAGCAGTGTGGCATTGGAGGCAAGTTGCTGCTATGGATAAAGGGGTGGTTGAGGGGGCAAAGACAGAGAGTGGTAATCAATGGACACTTCTCATCGTCGACTAATGTTATTAGTGGAGTCCCTCAGGGTTCAGTGTTGGGTCCATTATTGTTTTCTGTATTTATAAATGATATTGATGATGGTATATCATTAATGTCCAAGTTTGCAGACGATACGAAAGTTGGCAGGGTTGTCAAGGACACTACTGACACTATGCTACTGCAAAAGGATCTGGAAAGGTTGAGCAGATGGGCTGAGAGGTGGCAAATGAAGTTTAACATTGACAAATGTAAAGTACTACACATGGGAAACAGCAACCCCAGAGCAACGTATCAACTCTGTGGTACTACACTGACAGTGGTAGAGAATGAAAAGGACCTGGGGGTAATTGTGCAGGCAGATATGAAGTTCTCTGAGCAGTGCAGACGGGCTGCAAGAGTAGCTCATGGTGTATTGTCAATGATACACAGGAATTTTTCTAGCAGGGATAAAGAGGTGATTATCCCCTTGTATAAGGCAATGGTCAGGCCACACCTAGAGTACTGTATACAGGTCTGGAGGCCTCATTTCAAGAAGGATGTAGAGCTGCTGGAACGAGTACAGAGAAGGGCAACAAGATTAGTGAATGGAACAAAGGGGTGCTCTTACGAAGAAAGGCTTACGTTTTGCAAATTACAGTGTCTGGAGACTAGGCACCGGCGAGGTGATCTGATAGAGGTGTATAAAGCCTTGAATGGTTTGAGCATGCTCAATACTGATGGGATTCTTTCTCTCGCTCAGAATAATCACCTGAGAGGGCATAAATTCAAATTGAGAAAAGACAGTTGTAGAATAGATGTGCGGAAATTTACCTTTAGCCAGCGGGTGGTTGGTTGGTGGAACAGACTTCCATCCCTTGTTGTGGAAATTGATACCCTAAATAAATTTAAGACTCAGCTGGACAGGTATTTCGAACGAACGGAGGGATGAAATGGGAGAGTGTTTTTTTTTTTTTTTTTTTTGTGGCTGATGCTGCATAAGCTTTCTTTCTTTCATCATATGCCTCTACTAATGCTAATGCTTTTACCACGTGTACGCCATATCCAAAAATTTCATTACTTCATACAGCATGTCCCACCCACTTTTTCTTACTATTGAATATACCATGAATTGTCAAACTAATAGAGCAAGCTTATCTGCGAAAAGATCTAAACCTCCCAAACACTTCCTAATTCATTTCACAAATATACGTGGTCTCAATTCTAATCTCAACGATGTCCATTTCCACTTGCAGTCTTCCAAACCCCATGTACTTTTTCTGACAGAATCTCAGTTATCAGTTGATTCAACTACTGCTCATCTCAGATGCCCAAATTACAGTCTACTGAAGTTCAAGTCCAAGGTCAACAAATATCTTCTTTCGTCTTCTCAACCACCAACCTAAGCACGGTTCTAAGTGTTATAGGTTCTAATACCTCTCGTGTTTGGGGTTTTCATAAAAAAAAACAAAACAAAAAACGTGTTGCAAGTTTGAATCCGTACGCAATAGCAAAAAATTTCACATTCGTTTATTAACTGAACGCTGTTATAGTAGCTGCCGTAACAGTTAATTTATAAAATTCCTCTTCCCTGGTGGGTGTCTCGGAATATTAAGACCACTTCATGGGGAGAATAGACGTACCCTGGGGCAAGAAACTTCGGCCTGTGCGAAACATATTTCATTTAATATTAATTTAATTTCAATAATATGTTTAACAATAACTCTAATTTTTTTCTGTTCTTCGCTCTCGTATTTCTGTTCCCCGTAGCAGGCTCCATGCTAAATACGACCCCCAGGGCCCTTTTCTGTCTTCCCTTCTCCACTTTCGCCATTTTGGATCCATTTTTACAATTCATGTACAGGCTGATCCAAAAGTTAGGTTACGCGTTTATTTTAGGTTCTGTAAAAAAGTATAAAACGTTTACTGGAACGTGAATGACAATTGGTTTGATCAAATAATGATTTAGAAAATTAAACACTACTATACCACGTTTATCAATTCCACAGTTGAATGTTTCAAATAAAGTTTTACTACAAGAATTCCACCTTGAAATTTTTCTTCCACGATGCACATAAAACTTCTTTGTACATTAAACAAAAAAATCGCTTTCTACGAGGTGTGCCTATTATGGGTGTGGATATACTTATCCCCTTCAAAATAACTGCCTTGGGCTTGCACACACTGCTCAATCCGTTTATCAGGGCAGGGTCCAAGAATGCTCCAGAACATACAGAATAATAGAATCTTCAGAAACTCGTAATAGAATTCTCAGAAACTCATACAGATGCCAACTGTCAGTCAAGCCTCTGGCACAGTCGAACAGAAGACAGACCATGTATGCATAATGGACAGATTTTAACAGACTACATAGCTACCACGACCCTTCAGATTTAAATAGACCTCATAACCTACCCACCTACAGGTTATGGGAACGTCACACAGATATAACCGTGGCTACCACCTCCATATACAACAAACAAACAGATTGGATAGTCCAAGAAGCTTGGACCACCTCTGACCATAGAGCTTTAACCTTCACCTTAAGGAGACAAATAGATAATCACTTACAGATACCCCAAGATACAATAAGCTACAACTTAAAGAAAGTCAACTCGCAAATCTTCACATGTGAAATCCAGAATCAACTACAGCAACAGCCGACTCAGAACCATAACTACAACTATAGCCAGGATGGACACAACTCAGACGTTGCAATTATGCTTCAAAAAGCATGTAACCTAGCAATCCCTAAACGAAAACCGAGGAAGAATGTTGTTTCTTGGTGGTGTCCTAAACTTGATATACTCTGGCAAACGGAGCACCAGGCCTGAACTCACTTCCAGAGAGCAAGGACAACTTGGCCCAAGAATGAGGTTAATGCTCTGAGAGATTTCTACAGGACTCTCAGAAACTGATACACTGCTCTAATAAGGACAGAAAAGAAGGAACCTTAGAGGACCTTGGTGGGGACCTTTGGGGTGTGGTTTACAGGACTGTCACCAACAAATTGCCAAGAGATGATGTGGTGAACTCCACAATTAAGGCAGATGGAACCTCAACTGACATTTGGGAGGACTCTGTTAACAATCTACTACACCACATCTTCCAGACTGAGTACCAGGTACTAACTCAGGCTCAAAGTGATATTATACTCAGCAATGCAAAATACAGTGCTACGCCCACAGAACCACCCTTCACCTTTTTTGAACTGTAACTTGTACTACTAAAAACAAAAAAATAACAAAAGTGTCCTTAACATAACCTAACTGAAATATAATCAGGCTTATTCTAATAAATCCAAAGAAAAACCCCATAGAAACGAAAATCAACTTATAACAGAAATTGGCCCCCATCGTAGGGGGCTAAGAACACCTATTGATACTGGAGGAGAGCCTTTTAAGACCTTCACCAACTATGCTCGTTTGTTATTTGGTTTTTAGGAGCATTAGCAACTAAGGCCATATTGCTCCGGGATATGCGGTGGTCATTCCCTGACCTTTCCGCATCCTCCGTATTTGGTGGTGACGGGCTCGAACCCCGGTCTAATCAAGAAGCGTGTGCTACACACTGGTGCTCCTTCCCACCTGGCTACGGAGGCGCCGCACAACTATGCTCAAAAAGTGTTTTAGATTAGACAAAATCTGCAGAGATGGGCACTACAATCTGTTCCAGCACCGAACAATAGCCCATAGACTTACACTGCCCATGTTTTTTTCCCATGCCCAGAGAATGATGGGATTAACCTTACAAGGACCTCCCACATTTGACATTTCTACTGGATTGGACAACCAAATATCACCTCCTTTTGAGATCCGGCCTGACATGCCTGGATAGTAGAGAATGTAGGCAGTAGGCACATTGTCCTGAGTTCATGGCGGTTCATGGCGGATCTGTAGTTTGTGAACTGACCGCACCGCACCAATGCGGTGCGGTCAGTTCACAAACTACAGATCCGGCCCTTCCGTAGCCATCTCAACAGCACTGCCCGCACTCTATTCTCCAGGGCTTGGAGCCATTGCAGCACAGATGAAGCTAGGGGCAACGAGATTTCTAGAGTGAGGACAGACTTGATCAATTGTGGCTACCGAACACACATATTGGACAAGTGCTTATTACAAGCACAGGAGCTCACAGTCCACCCGAGACCGCCATCAACTCAGGACAATGTCACCACGACCTCAATCCCTAGCGGAACTACTAAGTAATTGACCACTTTCGCCACCGCCTCTGGTTAGAGTCACTCAATATATTATGTAATGCGAGAGCCACGAACCGCAACAAAGGCATGAGACTACACCCCATCTTAGAGACAATTGTTTTAAGTGTAGATTGGAGTGTAGTTGGAGGCAAAACTACGCGCGTCCATGCAGCAACAACGATCACCAGTTTAATGATTGGATGGCCCTCCTCGTGCCCTCGCACGGCTCACTGCACGCACAACTCTGTGTCCGTTAAATAATTTTATCTGTAAGGAAGTTCCATTTGTTGATAAAGAAGTACATTCAGCCTCGAAAGCTCCAAAGTTAATTAAAATATTTCACTGGATATATGCGTTATTATTTTTATCTCTATGGATTCCAGTACAACAGACCCATTCACTCTTATACGTAGCACTGTATTAGGAATCTGTTAGCTTAGTATAGTATTGACAATTTATCAATTAAATTTATAAATCTTATTAACTTTAATTGTTAATTAAATTGTATTTAAACGGAAATCATACCCCGGACTAGAGCAGCAAAGCAACTGGCACAAAGTAGCAGGAGTGCTGCGACGCATCACAGTCAAAAAAAAAAAAATGTACAACTTGTGAAATGTTTGCGGAACGATCTAGAACAGGACATGAAGAAATTAGGCGCCAACTCAGCTTTCTGATGGTGGGAAGGGGTCTATGAGTGTTTGAAGAGTTCACTCTTGTGCATCAGGTAACACAGCCGCAATCTTCAGGGCAGAATGCACTGGTCCCACAGGAGTTATTGTCGGTGCCTCAATTGTCAGGGAAATGTATTGTGCAAAAAGGATAGGTGGAACAGCACCAGGATCTAATGGCTCTGATGAGTACTATGAACAACTGCACGGAGAAATAGCGTGGGCCAGTATGTCTACCAGGAGCAAACGTTGATGACGTTGTAGAGCAGATATTATCTTTTAAGGGCACAAAAGGTGATATAGTTGTACACGTTGGCACCAATGATTATTAAGAGTAGGAGACCGACGGAATTACTTAACAAGTACAGGTCACTGATGAAAAAAAGCCGTGAATTAGGGTTGAATTTGAAAGTGTCTGCAATTCTGCCCAGACACGATAGGAGGGAGTATATGATGAGAGCCTTGTCGATCAATTCGGCCCTGGAAAGATTGTGCAAGGCTCAAGGGGTGGAATTTTTTTCAGCCTGGTCTGTACTTGTTAACAGGAGAGATTGCTTCTACAGGGATGAGATACACTTAAATAGAAAGGGTGGGTCGGAAAAACTGATAGCTTAGGGGGGATTCACAGACCAAACTGTTAAAAGTAGTCACGGGCAGAGGCAAAAGTGGTTTTCGCATTGCTTCTATTGGAATGAGCAGCTGCCTGGAAAACAAGGCAATGGAGATTTCCAGGACTGCTGGGAGTCATAGTGGAACAAGTAAATATATGGGTTGTGTTAGGGTAGCTAAGAATAGGAACAGGTGCATGTATACTTGCATGTACACCAATGCTAGGAGTATAGTTAATAAATATGATGAGCTTGAAGTGTAGTCAAGAAATCAAAGGCAGATATTGTTGAGATGTCAGAGACGTGGTGTCACACAGATATAAGGATTGCAGAATTGGAATTTGGGGAGTAGTAGTAGTAGCATGTGACGCAAGAAAGCAAGCGTATGAGCTTATGCAGCATCAGCAAAAAAAAAAAAAAAAAAAAATTACAAAATAATCCCCTCCAAATTTATTCAACCTATCAATTTCCTCAACGACATATGGAAGCTTGTTCCGGAAATTAACCACACGCTGGCAAATTTCCGCACATCTATTCTACATCTGTCTTTTCTTAATTTGAATTTATGCCCCCTTAGGTTCGTAATCTGAACAAGTGGAAGGATCCCATCAGAATTCAGCATGCTCAACCCATTAAAGGCCTTATACACCTCAATCAGATCACCGCGCAGATGCCTAGTCTCCAGCCACTGCAATTTGCAGAACGTAAGCCTCTCTTGTAAGAGGATCCTTTCATTCCCCTCACCAATCTTGTTGCCCTTCTCTGTACACGCTCAAGTAAATCTACATCCTTCCTAAAATGAGGCCTCCAGACCTGTACGCAGTACTCAAGGCGTGGCCTGACCATTGCCTTATACACGGGAATAATCACCTCCTTATCCCTTCTAGAAAAATTCCTGTATATCATTGACAAAACCCCATGACCTGCCCTGGCATCCTGTCTGCATTGCTCAGAAAACTTCATATCTGACTGCACAATTACTCCCAGGTCTTTTTCATTTTCTACCTCCTTAAGTGTAGTACCACACAGTTGGTACGTTTCTCTGGGGTTACTTCTACCCATATGCAGTACTTTGCATTTGTCAAGGTTAAACTTCAGTTGCCACTTCTTAGCCTATCTGCCCAAATTATCTAGATACTGTTGCAGTAGCACACTGCCATTACTGTCATTAACAACCCTGCCAACCTTTGTATCATCTGTTAGCTCTAATAAAGTTAGAACTAATATATAAGCTGGTCTGTAACCAAGTCACAAAGGAGGTTAGGCAGGCGAGGCACATTACGAGAAATCTTTGGCAAAGGATGCAAAGAAAAACAGCAACGATTTCTTTAGAAGGAAGGGGATGAATCAGATTGGTCCACTTAACATTGATGGGATGACTATTGATGATCATGCTCAGTTAGCTGATAAACTGAATGAGTATTTTGCATCTACAGTCACACATGAGGAGTTATTCAAGGAGGGAATGCCAGAAGTTTATCAATCTCTAACAGGGAGCTAAGTGATTTTGTAATAAGTGAGAGCAAACTGGAGGAGAAATTATTGAAGTTAAATATAAGGAACGCACCTGGGATCCATCCGGTTGTAGTAAAGGAAGCAGCAAAGGTTTTCTCTGACCAAATTGATTGGATATTATGATGTGGTCACAAAGGAACTGAACGCCAAAAATAATTTTGATATCATATATTTGGATTTCAGGAAAGCTTTTGACACTGTTGCGCATGGAAGACTATTGTACAAATTGGAGCAGAATGGTATTAAGGGTAAGTTGCTACAATGGATAAAAGGATGGTTAAGTGGGAGAAGACAGAGGGTGGTAATTAATGGACGCTGCCCCTCGTATTAGTGGAGTCCTTCAGTGTTCGGCCCGTTGCTGTTTTATGTATTTATAAATGATATTGATGATGGTATATCAGGCTTAATGTCCAAGTTTGCAGACGATATGAAGGTAGGCAGGGTTGTCAAGGACATTACTGACACTATGGTGCTGCAACAGGATCTGGAAAGGTTGAGCAGATGGGCTGAGAGGTGGTAAATGAAGTTTAACATTGACAAATGTAAAGTACTACATATGGGAAACAGCAACCCCAGAGCAACGTATCAATTCTGTGGTACTACACTGACAGTGGTAGAGAATGAAAGGGACCTGGGGGTGGTTGTGCAGGCAGATATGAAGTTCTCTGAGCAGTGCATACGGGCTGCAAGAGTAGCTCATGGAGTATTGTCAATGATATACAGCAATTTTTCCAGCAGGGATAAAGAGGTGATTATCCCCTTGTATAAGGCAATGGTCAGACCACACACCTTGCGTACTGTATACAGGTCTGGAGGCCTCATTTCAAGAAGGATGTAGAGCTGTTGGAACGAGTACAGAGAAGGGCAACAAGATTACTGAATGGAACAAAGGGTTGCTCTTACGAAGAAAGGCTTAAGTTTTGCAAATTACAGTGTCTGGAGACTAGGCACCAGCGAGATGATCTGATTGAGGTGTATAAAGTCTTGAATGGTTTGAGCATGCTCAACGCATGCGAATGGGATTCTTCCTCTTGTTCAGAATAATCACCTGGGAGGGCATTAATTCAAATTGTGGAAAGACAGTTGTAGGATAGACGTGCGGAAGTTTGCCTTTAGCCAGCGAGTGGTTGATTGGTGGAACAGACTTCCATCTGTCGTTGTAGAAGTTTATAGCTAAAACAGATCCAAGAAAGAAGTGTACAAAATTGTTGAGCGAATGGATGGGTAAAATGGAAAGTTTTCTTTTCTTTCTTTTTTTTTTTTTTTTTTGGCTGATGCCACATAAGTTTGCTTTCTTGCATCGTATGCCTGTACTAATGCTACTGCTAAAAACAAAGTAATTACATTACTCAGAAAGTCTGGATTTTCTTCAATTTCTTTTAGAAACATCATCACAAACTTAAGAGTCCTTTCATGAGTCTTCTGATCTTCATTCAACATTTTTAGCATCATCTTGGCACACACTTTCCTCAAGCCTAAATTTTCAGTTAAACTTTGTCTGTTTCTTGGTCCATTCTGATTGATCCGTTCCAATGCGAACGACAATCTCTTGTAATCGAAATCCTTATTTGGTGCACATTTTCATCACTCTTTTTGGATACTGTCTTTTTCCGAAAAACTGCAAAAACACCAGGTAATGAAAATCTGTCTCACTGCAAAGCGATTAAGCGTGTTGGAACGTGACTTGGTAGACAACCAGAGAAAGGCTCGAGGTCAACTATTGTGCCTTTATAGCTGCGCGCGCAGTCTCGTAATTTAATAGCCACACTTGTTTTACTGTATACCCTAACTTTTCACTCGCCCTGTTTATTCCAATCCTCAGTTTTTCTTCTCCTTCAAATTCTATTACAATTCTGTTCTTTGAAATACGACATTTCGATTAAGGGAAACATCGTTGTAAACAGAATAAAGTACTCCAATTCCTCTATTTTTTCCTCGCGAGATTCTTCAGGTAAATTCTTTCTTCGCTCCTCTTCAAAAGGCATTCGGATGTCTGATTTCTTCCAGCGAAAAAGAAGAGTCGCCCGCCCATACGGCATAGCCTTCAACTGGCGTAATCACATTTGCTGTCGGAAAGCTTCGCTAATGCATCTTACACCCGTCTCCAATCCAAACACGTGTCTGTCGAGGTGAAGGTGCTAATTCTGGTACTCTGATTAAACTCTGGAAGGAAAAAAATTCCTTTTGTCTACTCTGAAAAACCTTCTTAATCCTATTTTCTCTTTTGGCGGGGTGAAGTCGCACTTATCTGCTTCCCCTCCCCTTGTTCTTTGATGCGGCAGTTTTGTAAACACCCTGGCAGCTTCCCATTAGTCATCGGAATTCTTTTTACAAGACTCAAATCGTTTGAAGAGAAAGCCATCAGAGATATTCATAGAACAGCCATTCATCACGAGACAAGATCGAAGTCCCATTAGTTAATGCGCGTCTTTTATATTAATTTCGTTTGTATGTGGATATGTATGTATGCATGTATGCGCGTTTTAGTTTCAATTTCATTAATCGCGCAACTGGCGCCATCTGTCGGCAAAAATATTCACTATTGATATTTTAACGATGGTTAGTCGGTTTAAGAGTGCACTCCATCAGTCCCGTAATCTTTTTATGATTGGTTCATCTACAATTCCAATTTTCAGAGGATTATTGTCGAAGATAAACTACTTATTCTTGTTTGCCTAGAGAGAGAGCATTATAATGTCCGAATAAATATTAAAATTGTAGTTTATCCTAATTATGAATGGCCAATATGGTGTAAGGTATAATTCCTCACTGCACTGACACGCGCACTTTATCGACTTCTGCATAGATCGTCTCATTTTCATAACCATCCTTATTAGGATACATCGAAAGTGCATTTAAGGCAAACTATTGAAAACATCTGCTCCTCCTGTGATGGGGTGAGCGAATAATGGAAGCACTTAGCTAAATTATGTACACAATGAAGGAAAATTTAAGGCTATATATTTCCAGATAAGCCTCCTCTTTGCAGTAACAGCTGATACTTTCGATGGGATTTTAATCTACCGCCATGAAAGGTCAGGACATATTCCTTTTATGAACCTCGACGATAACTTTGTGGTCTCATCTCTAATAGGGGTACTTTATATTCAGGGCACTAGCAATGAGATAAAATTTAAATAAATTTGATCTTGTTTTTTAAAATAATGGCCAGCGCTAAGTAAAAAAGGCTTATTACCGATGTATCAACTCGACAATATGCAAATTAGTCGATTATTACGCTGTAATCTTCACAGATGTAACAGAAAGGAATTGACTGAGTCGAGTAGTTCAAGTTTTCTGTTTATGTACGTTATTATTAATTTAAAATGTTGTTTATGATCCAACACGGCCATGGGAAGGTAAATGAGATCAATGAAGACTACGAGTAATCATTCAGGCAAGAATACAATCACTAACCGTATTTTAGGAGTCACGTATTTGGACTTTAACCACTCAGCTACATCAGGCGTTCTCTTATTTTATTTTAATGTTGGGCCTAAGGAAGATCGTCAAGGTTGCTCCTTGGACCCACTCTTCTTTTTCTTATATGGTAACCTGGTTTCATTTTCGACATTGAGGTTTCTTTTTCGATGTTGAAGTTAAGAACACGTTGGTTAAGAAGTTCTTGAATTGGAGGTTCATTTTCGATATTGAAGGTTAAGAAGACTGATATTGAGGGGTTTTCTTTTCGATACTGGAGTTAAGAAGACTGACATTTAGGTTTAAGAAGACTTTAACATTGAGTTTCCTTTTCGATATTGAGAGTTAAGAAGACTTTGAGGTCATCTTAACGCTCAATGTCGCCTCGAAACCAAAGCAGACCACCGGGTTAAGAAGACCTTGAGGACTTCTTAACCAAATGGTCTGCTTTGGTCTCGAGGCGAGTTGGGTTATATCTTTGGAGAAGACTTGATCTCTAATGAGGTCATTCATCCTGGGTAAACAGCTCCAGCCTCGATGTCTCTTCGTTGGGTGTGTACGATCGGCTGAAGTTAAGTCTACATCAATATCATCATCGCATTCCATTCCATCTTCGGCTGAATCCAGTTACATTCACATTGCAAAATAACCATCGTGGCCTTTTGGCTCCTCCATTTCATGGATTGGCAAAGGGCATCGATAATATCCTTTTTATATATACTATTTCTTGATGTATAAAATCTTAAAGGCAGAGAATCGTTTGTATCAACCAATCATACCACAATTCTATTTCTGTTTCTTGTTTACAATCCAACAGCATCCAAGCGACACAAAAAGAATTATGTTCCGCACACTCAGAGGCCGCTAATCATGACCTCCACGTTCAATTGTCCCCCAGAGATTTCTTTCTTTCGATAAGCGACCTCTAGCGACAATTTGGGCAAGCTTAAATCAAAGATCGACAGAGGTCATGTCACGGAGCGTTCTTTTCGTTTCAGAGCCGACTTTTTTTTCCCATATCGAGTTGAATTTTATGATGTAAGTCTTAATTCTCCCCTACCACGCGCAAACCGTCCGCCCCTAGAGATAAAGTGCGCGATACACAATAAGCTGCCATTATTTCAGCTCCGGCCCCAGTAACGAAGTTATCTGAACCCGCTTATTTGTGCGTTGGTCGCCATGGCAGCGGCGATATCCATTTCACTCTTCAGCCACTTTTCGAGAAGTGGAAATCCCAGCTTTGATGTAACTCATTTTCTAGCTGTCTAATTTGCTCAAGAAAGGCTAACCCGTAAGTGCTGGGCGCACGTTCCTTTAATCTATCCGTCACACTGGCGAGGATGTCTGCGAGCGAGCAATACTCGGGACAGCTGCGAATGAGATTCAGTCAAATCCCTCCCACCTTCGAGAGAAGATCGTGGCAGTATAAGATGCGGCTGTATTCTTCTCTGGCGAACACTTCCTAGAAGCTGAAGGGGTTTCTCCGAATATCCAATCTTACTGACCAGATAAAAGCGTTAAGTTCAGTACAAGGAATCAGGAGAAAACTGCAAAGAATTGAAAACTTAAGACAGACAAAGAAAAGACTTCAAAGAAAGGCGCCGTGCCTTTTTTTTTTTTTTTTTTTTTTGTATTTGTTCCTTAACTTTTTTAGCGCCAGTGTAGTTATTCGGTATTAAAACTATGGACTCACGCTCTCTCTCCAGAAAGTCAGTGTCAACGAGACTCCTGGATAAAAACTTATTTCAAAATACAATTATTTTAATGAAGCCTTCTTACTTATTTTTAACTATTAAAAAGAGATTAGTGCATGTCCGGGATATTCCCGATATTAATACGTTGTTAGCGTCAACATCTAAGTACAAAATTCGAGCCAAACAGCCAATTAGATCCACTTAAAAGGCCCAGTGTGGACGAGTGCACAGAAACACCGCTAGGTGGCGCCACTAGCCATTCTCCCATCTTATCTAAACTTAAAATTCGTTCTCCTCAGTTGTTTCCGTTATGCTTCGTTTGTATGGCGCAAAGGCAAATTAGTGTGTTCTAAAGGTTGGTTTGTCTGTTTCAGTGGGTTAATACACAAAACGCTGGGAAGCTTTAGCAGGCAGTGACTACGCCACCCGCTCAGCATTGAGGATTAAATCCCCTTAAGGTTCCTCCTCCTCACGCTTTTCCCGTTAAATAAAGTATAAATCGATCTTACCATTCTTTCTTTCTCCTTATGGAGTTAATTATCATTTGTACTCCATTAAGAACTCTAACGACATCCCCCTCCAACCCACGTCCCATTAATTTAAGATCCTTTTAAAGTCGTATGTTTCTTCGTTGTCTTCAAGATTATTTCTGTCTTCAGGAAAAGGTAAGCGAGATTTATGAGAAGCCATTATGGAGAGAGAGAGAGAGAGAGAGAAAGTATCACAGTTATCTGAACAAATATGCTATTTTTGATATGTGGTGATAGTTCATTTGACCAACACTAGATAGCAGCACAACCGACAAAGTCATCAATCCAATAATACAGAGGAACACGACATTTAATTACCCAATAATGTCCCTTGGTAATTAGCCAATTACGTACCTCTAATTGTTCTAACATTGAAAATGTCATAAATATTCTATAATTTTAAGTACCAAAGTTAAGTTTCCTAGGTTACGCAAAACATAAATACCGAAAAATTTAATTAGAATTTTTTTTTTCCTCTACATTCTAAAGATGATAACTGATTTTCAGATTCAGACTTCTATTGATATAAAAGATGCAGATTTAGAAGATGATGAAGATAATTAAAGATGCAGATTTAGAGATTTAGAAGATGATAATTAAAGATGCAGATTTAGAAGATGAAGATAATTAAAGATGCAGATTTAAAAGATGATAATTAAAGATGCAGATTTAGAAGATGATAATTAAAGAAAGATGCAGATTTAGAAGATGATAAAGATGCAGATTTAGAAGATGATAATTAAAGATGCAGATTTAGAAGATGATAATTAAAGATGCAGATTTAGAAGATGATAATTAAAGAAAGATGCAGATTTAGAAGATGATGAAGATAATTAAAGATGCAGATTTAGAAGATGATAAAGATAATTAAAGATGCAGATTTAGAAGATGATGAAGATAATTAAAGATGCAGATTTAGAAGATGAAGATAATTAAAGATGCAGATTTAGAAGATGATAATTAAAGATGCAGATTTAGAAGATGATAATTAAAGAAAGATGCAGATTTAGAAGATGATGAAGATAATTAAAGATGCAGATTTAGAAGATGATGAAGATAATTAAAGATGTAGATTTAGAAGATGATGAACCTATTTCAATTGACAGCACTAACAGTTTGTTTACAAGAAAATCATCTTTGTTTCATAGTCTCATTTTAGATTATTATCTACAAATATTTAATGAGGTGTTCTAACAGAATTAACAGAACTATTCTTTCAAACTTAAAAGTTTATTACCGTTATATTTTATAATATAAAATTTTAAGAAATAAATATAATTTCATATCTAACTTTAAATTATATTTAAATTTCAAATAGATCCTAGTCTTTTTGTGAAGACAGTGTGGATGTTTATTTAATAGAGAATGATTTGTTCGGTATTTCGAACGTGGCAAATGCAGCTTTAAATAAATCCAGCTCTGGAAACGAATGTAGCTGTTTGATGCCAGTAAATGTAGCTCTTCATCTTACCTCGCGATAAACGGGTGGCTAATCTTTCTATCTACGTGCAACCCATGAAAAGGTTCGCGTCCCAGTGGTTATAAAAGCACCAATGTGTCTCTTAGAGTTTGTTGGATTTCTAAACTCGCTGCTTTTTCTAAAGGCTGTCCATCAGCAATTGAAAATATATGTTCGGTTTGTTCGCTCTGCCAGGGAAGCTATCAATTTAAACTGTGTGTGTGTGTGCGCGCGCGCTAGCTTCTTACTGTCCCAATACACGTAGTAATACGTGAACTGTAAAAAAAAAAAAAAAAATGCAGTGACAAGAAAATAAAAGCAGTCACAAGCACTTTGGTGGCTTCGTATTTCTGTGTCAATAATACGGCTAAGGCCCCCACGTGAAACAGTCACAGGCGCGCGCAATCTCTTTGCTTCTAAAAGTGTACCGGTTCAATTGTTGCTTCTAAAAATACAATTTATCACGCTGTGATAACAATCGTGTAGTCGAAATGTGCTGGATGGGAGAACCGGATAAAAAAAAACAGTTCCGAGATATGTGGAGGATACGGTAACCATGGAAACGCTAACACTCGATGCTCAAAAATTAATACAAAACATCGTACACACACACGCTCGCTTTATTTCCAATATAGAGTCGACCTTCTTCATATTTTCTTCTAACCAGTCTGTTTTTATACGTCAAATAATTCGATAATATCGTTTTAGACGCCATATTTTCAAATATGGCGTCTGCAATTGTTACGGTTTATTCAAAGTTTTTTTTTTTTTTTTTTGTAGATAAGCCAAGTTGCCTATTCAGTCAACTAATTAGTTACGTTTAATAGGACATCTCCAATTTCTCTTCACGACTTTCTTATTGGTGTACAAACTGTACTCGGATTCCTAATAATAGCCCACATGTTCTCCGAACTCTGACTATATTTGGACGAGAATATTTGTAACACCTGTGTACTCTCCAGAATTCTCTCACGGTTGGCTGACAATGGTCGAACCACACATTTCACACTCCCTGGTCGAGAGATGCGTCCGTAAGACCATCTCTGATGCGAACAACTTCCACTCGACCAAATGAATCGATCAGGATCGAAGATTAATAGCTTCTTATCCACATTTCTTTCCTTAAGAGTTGTTAACCGCCAATTTCTTTAACTACATCTACGAAGGTCTCGAGTTTTCATTTTATTGGATAAAAAAAGAAAAAAGTTTTACTTTCATATTTAAATATCAAACGCGTACAGTCAAAAGAAGATGTGGAAAGAGAAAAAAAAAAAAAAAAACCTGCTCATTACGAAGAAAAGCAAAGATGGAAGACATTAATCAAAAGGGAACAGCTTTTAGATCACAAACATTTATCAATAATTAAAAAAAAAAAAAGAAAGCTGAGATAAACAAAAAAAGACGCATCAAAGACAAGTAATAAATGGATGGAAAGATAAATGTTTATATTTGCCTTTTCACATCCCCCCGCTATTTAACCCCCCTACTAAAGTAAAAGTAATATCATCCAAGTCCTTTAACTATAACTGAAAACAATAGGCACTGAGAAAAGTTTCTTGTGTAATGGAGCTAAGTTCTCATAGGGGGATATCACAGTCACGAGTTGGCTCGATATTGCACTTACAGTGCAATGTAAAAAGGCACCTTTTATTCTTAAAACTCTAGCTGTCAACATTTCTGTCCAAAACGTCTTGCGTGACGGGTCTGAAGGCAATGTAGGGAGGTCAGATTTAAGATTTCTGATGCAATCCCTGAGAGGCGGTGGTGGGGTGGGGGGTTGCACCTGTTGCCATGGTGGTCATCGCAATAAGACACCGTCGGGATATTCAACACCTACTGTGCGAAAACGGCGCACGTGCGAGAGGCAGCGTATTGCTCGGGTGCTTTAAGATTCGATGGCGTCTTTAAGCGAGTGGCGAATGTGTCGCTCGTGCACGTTCTGTCATCCCCTTCGAATGGAACGATGACCCCAGGCACGGACGAGAAAGATGTTTGGATTTCGCAACTGGTTTACTTAATCGAAATTGCATCAGCGGCGCAACCCTCAAGGGCAGGCAGCGCGTTGCCTCATTAAACGCGGCCAATGTTTTAATGAACGCTTAAGAAAATTTTTAAGAAGTTAAGTGATTGGGAAAAACATTTCTTTTTCTCTTTTTTGTTTTTCTTACTGATTTTTTTTTCTTACTCGCAAGTTGGTCAATTGTTAGAAGCCGAAATTATTTTGTATAAAAGTAAAATATAGGTGTGTTTTGTTCCTGGTGTTTGCCAGTTCCTTTATTGAAGTTGACTTATCTAGTTTCATTGCAGCCTTTGACAAATATTTAATGCATAAAAACTCTATTACTGCTTTCATTTTAATTGTCTCTAATGATGTTGTAAAGATGTTGTGTCAGAAGTTAACCGAAAGCGCCCTCTGGATTCAAGATCTGCAGCCTTGAGAGCTCTTATTCTTCCTTATCGACATATTCGTATTTCAAACATTTCAGATAAACAGGAAGTCAAAGTGGGCGTACCGGAAATAGCTTCTCTTGTCCCTTATGAGCAATGTAGTCTTGTTTCACTGTTCGTATCAATGTGTGTGTGTGTGTTGTTTCAAGCTACGTTTTTTTTTATTTTCTTTCAACATTTCAGGCCTATTCCTGAAATATTAATACACTGGTGTGCAAAACTTAAGGATCAACACTATTTCTAAAGGTTACAACCACAAAATCAAACGAAACAGCCTGTGGCGATTTGCATAACTGTGGCTGTTCAGTAGAAAGCTGGTGCACGTGCAAAAATTTGAATCGTGATGAGAGGGCTCGCATGAACAGATAAAAGCAGCAGTTATGTGCAAATTGCCGAATGGTGAGCACGATTGTTACAGACGTTCGATTGGTTTCATACAGTGCTACAGACAACGAAATGGCCAGTAGACAACATCTGGATGACTTTACCCGGGGTCGAATAATTGGAAAGCTCGAGGAAGGTCGAAGTGCGAGGAATGTCGCTGCAGAGTTTGGTATCGCCCATAGCATCGTCTCACGTGCGTGGTCGGCCTTCAGAACGACAGGTACAGCTGTTTGAAGGACCAGTGGTGGTCGTCCACGGAAAACAACACCCAATGATGATCGTTATATACTTCTGCAGGCCAAGAGGGACCAACACCAGACAGCGGGATCCACTGCAAACCAGCTGCACAGGATGCAGGATATCGCGATTTACTGTGGCCAGGCGACTCCACAGAGGTGGACTATTTGCCCGACGGCCAGTACGCTGTGTCCCTTTAACACATGCCCATTGGAGACACCGTTTACAGTGGTGCATCGAACACAAGGACTGGACAGCAGCGCACTGGGATAAGGTACTCTTTACTGATGAGAGTAGATTCAGTCTCAGCAGCGATTCTGGACATCAGCTAATCTGGCGAGAGGTTGGCACACGGTATCACCCCCGCAAACATCACTGAAAGGGATCGATATAGCGGTCGAGGTGTTCTCGTCTGGGAAGGCGTTACCTTGGATGGACATACACAACTCCAGATACTGGAAGGCGGTACTGTAACCGGTGCACGCTGCTGTACTGAGGTAATCCTTTCCCATGTGCGTCTGTTCCGAAGTGCCATTGGCCCCGAGTTCGTGTTTATGGATGATAACACCACACCTCATCGCACTCCAGCTGTTGATATGCTTTTGGAAAGTGAGGACATTCTTCGTATGGATTGGCCCGCCTGTTCTACCGATCTAAATCCCATCGAATACATGGGACGCTTCTGGGGAGACGCCTAGACACACCCACCGGAAAATGTTCACCAGCTGAAGATGGCGCTGACAGAGGAATGGAGGATGTTACCACGAGAACTTATCAACAACATTGTTCTAAGTATGGATAGGCGGGGCAAAGCCTGCATCGACATTAGGGGTAGCCATATCTCCTACTGAGGACCACCTCTTCCCTTTGTTCCATCTTTGGCAGTGATGCATCTGTATCATGGCAGCCAGTGCTATGTTGCCATTTTTGAATAAAGTCCCTCTGTGCCATTTTGTTTCCGTTGTTGTGTCGGTGTTGTTTCCTTCATCATTTCTATACCTCACGAGGTTCCTTTGGTATGCTTTTCCCATATCCAGGCCACTCCTATGAGAAGCTACAGGTGAAAACCTGACTGGTCCTTAAGTTTTGCACACCAATGTATATAAGCTAAAAACAGAAGGCCTAGGGGTGAACCTTAGAGACTTCTGCTAGAAAAATAAAAGTATCATCAGCTTTAATACATCGCCTATAATTTAAGTATTAAATTAATATGTATTAATAAGTTGGATTGGAATCTAAGGACATGAGGAGTCAGTATGTTAGATCTGAAAACCGCACGTATTCTATGGTCGTGTGTGAGACGAAAAACCAGTTTTCTTTCCTCACTTTTCTTGACTTTTTTTTTTTATTTAGATCTTTTACATTCCCTTTTTGCCCGAAGAATATTTAAAATACAAAGCGAATACATCAATTCTTTATTGTCACAGTTCTTAAAGCTGCAAGTGTTATAGAAGAACGCTACGCTCGCTAAATTATTTAATGTTGAATATGAATCCCTAAAAAGCAAACTTCTTTTCAATTAACGCCCTCCCCTCTTTTTTTCTTCATCCATTAGTCTCTTAAACATTCTGACAAGCGAGCATCGGCCCACTCTCAAGCATTGTCTGGTGGAGTGAGAAAGAAGTGGATCTGACACGATTCAAAAGACGGATTTGGCATCTTCGCCATCAGATCGATTAGGCAATTTCGCTATTAATATGAAGACACTCCGAGAGCTTTCCATTATTGTCAAACCCCTTTGCTTCTCTGACGTCTTTCAGAGAGAGAGACTAAGACGATGCGCAGAAAAGATCAATAAAGAATCTTCCTTGTTTATATTAAAGTTCCTGCAACTCAGAAAGCCGTAGTCAATACTTGGTGGCAACGTCCGGATAAGGAAAAAGTTTAAGAAAGTTTTCGTTAGCAGTGTTTGTCTTTGTGATTTCTTCTACAAATCGAATTTTTCTCTTTTCTTTTCTTCACTTTCACGTGCGATAACGTCACACTGTTCTCTTGTAAGGAAAAGGAGGCTCGTGTTGCGAGCAGAACTATCCATGGTCGATGTAACACTTCAACCAAGCCTTGAGTACACGTTTGGACATGCGCGCTCAGTAAGTTTGTGGAGCTCAGGTGTTTAAAATTTCGAAAATTTGTAACGACCTCTCTCCAATCACAAAAAAACTTGTATTTTGGCAAAATTCTGGTGTCTTCAGAATTTGATCGCTAACGACAACAGAATTTTGATCTCATTAATCAAAAATTAGAAAAACTCCACAATAATTACTTCCACTACTTTTATATAATCTAAAAGTCGAAAAACGGATTCTTCTAACATAAAACTGTATTTATTAACATTAAATAAATTCACACTTATTTTCTGCCTTGCTGGTTCTACTTGCGGGAACAACATCCAGTTAGGTCGCTGTGTAAATCGAGAGCTTACCGACAGATGGCAGCACACGTGTGCACACGAAGTCATCTGTAGAACGGTCATAATCCAAATTATACGCAAATTATTCTGTCCCAAATAAAGTCTGAATTCTTGGAAAAGACTTAAAAGTTTAAGGCAGAATTAATGACTGCGCAGAAACTGTCATCAAGATGAGAACCCAACATGTGTTTGATAATCAGATTGTACTTTGAACCTACACGCAGATTCACAATAGAAGCTCTTCGCAACCGACACACACGAAAACAGACACCTGCTTGGTTTTCGTAAGACAAACTCGCAGCAGACGACAACTGTACACACGAGATATTAAATGGTTTCTCCTAGCAACAAACTTAATCTAAACTTTAAGGGATTAAAAGTTCCGGGGATGAAAAACACTGTATTAAACACGGAAGTCACGGTAAGACGAAAAGACAGTTGTGCGACAGACGCGAAGTCCAAAGTCGCTATCAAAAGGCAGACGATAAAATAATCGTGAAATTATATCGGTTGTTTGATGCCCTGGACGTTATTGAAGTCGTACAATTATAAGGTAATAAAGTTTAGAAAAAATCGAGATTTTACAGGGCTGACATATGTATGACATCAAAGCTACGTCATCGTTGATGTAAAGTCCCGGATGGAAACTGGTTTTATGGAACATAAACGCAGATAGGTATGAATTGTGGGAATTTTATGTGTCACTTTTACGGTCGAGAGCATCCAGATCAATAGCTGGCATCCCTTTTATCAAAAGTTACTGCCGAGTGGAAATTCTAAACTCGTTTTGCCTGGTTTAAACCTCTACAGAATAGGAGTTGAGTATGACAAACAAATTTACAAACACTCAACAATAAGATATTCGATTACCAGACGAAATTGGAGAGCAGAAGAAGCGAAATCGGAGAGCAGGAAGTAGAAGTTCTATCTTAAGTAATTGCTTCCGTTATCTTCAAGAAGCTTTCCAGTTGTATAAAACACTCATTACAGAAGCGCATTTTAGACTTTGTTCCCAATCGTCTCTCTCTGATAAAGGATTTAATTTTCAGATCCGCCACGTTAAGCAAATGAGCACAGCTACGGAGAAACTTAATAACCACCCCTTTGCCTCGCTGCCGTTTCAAATAAGTTGAATGGGGTGGGTACGTGAAAAGAAAGTGCGTGTCCTTTCTTCAAAAGAAATCGATTTTTTTTTTTAAATTTTTATTTTCCTTTTTCAAATAATCGCCGGTCTCAGTTGCCATAGTAACACACAGAATACCTATTGTTAGTGAGTACCGAAGATTTGTTCTTTTATGCGTGTAACAAAACCGTGACTGTCAGTCACGTGGTCTCATTATTAAGCATTAAGTGACCGCTGGTTGCGCCACCTAGTGGCGTGAGCGAGAACTACGGAGGCGTATGTTTTTACCTAACAATTCGCGTTTTAAGAGGCAGGTGAATTATGAATTATCGACCCCCCCCCAAATGTGACAACGGGGGTGCCTTATTCGACAATAAACGGGACTTTGAGGCAAAATGTCAACACCACCATTCATGTGTCTGCGGTGATTACGTCGTCTGTCTATTTCTCGGATGTAAGTAAAAGATTAGGTAACGCGGATTAAAGATAATCTCCTAATAACCGAGGCGGGGATATAAATAACCCTTTTACGGCTAATTTCGTTTCTCGATTCAACGTTCCGGCGAGAGATACGGAAGTGTCATATTCGTTCTGCTTTCGAGGCTAATATCAAGTAGCGGATGACCTTGCGAGTGGTTTAAAGCCATCCTTCAGCTGTGGCAGCATCATTCGGAGGTGCGTGGGGGTAGGGGGGAGAATGTTATCGCGCACCGCTTACAACAACCCTAACGAACGCGGGACTTAATAACCGCGAACGCCACTGGTTTTATTGTTGCGTTTATCTGTTGCCATGAGTTATTGGCTCGTGGACTGACCACGCGCAAAAAAAAAAAAGTTTCTCGAGAAACTGCCAGAATATGAAAACGCATCTCAGTGTTATACAACGATATCAATCTCATGTAACTTTTTGTGACAGTTCCAGTTCCATTGTATATCGACTTCTAAGAAACGATTACGTTTAACTGGTTCTAAACTCGATGACCCCATGTTTGCGTACCTACTACCCCAAATTAAGAACTAGAAAGGCAATAAAAAAAGGTTGGCATTACTATTCCTTACTTGCTTCATGGATAAATGCGTCAGAGCCGCCAAACTCATCCCCTGGCAGGTGTCCGAAGCTCGTGATCCAGAACTTACTCTGAATATTCTCAGACTGTATCAATACGTTTGCCAAATACTCATCTTCTAAAATAATCCTCCACACCAAACTCTCGTGAAGAATGTAAATTAAAAATCACTCGCCACAGCTCCATCTTATCTTTGCTACTTTGGGCCAAAAAATCTATATCGGAATTCATGATATATTCATTGAAGAAAAATCCATCACTCCAGTCATCAGTACCATCATCCCAATCGTATCCAGTTGAAACACGTGTGATATTATACTCACACGTGCTTCAAGCCTCCAATGGATTTGATTGATTTTTGATTTGGTAGTTGTTGGCGCATCGGCTTCTGTGGCCATATTGCACCTCCCAAGGTTTTTGCAGTACTTTGATCCAAGCCCGAGGCGGGAATCGAACCCGCGACCTTTGGGTTGCCGGGCAGGTACTTTTACCCACTCGGCTAGCCCGGTCGGCTCCTCCAATGGATAGTGAAGCAACATCGCCTATATCACTGATAAAATGAACAACCGCGAGCTACATTAGCTCATTCCTCTTTCCACCTTTACTCCATGAGGCTGAAATCTGGGCTTCAGCGTCACCGACAACGATTAAACAGCTCTTTTCATCAAAATTCTAGCTGCTCAAGTAGGCCAACAGGAAACACAACTTCTCAGCTCAGATTTGCAAACATTCTGGGAATCCATGGCTTTCATCTTTAATCCTGATGACTCAAAAATGAAAACAAATAAAAAAGAAACATGGGGTTGAACTGTTTGGTAATTTATCCTAATGAAGTTCAAAATAAATCGGAGATGACCTGGTCGTGGACAATCCTAACATTCTTCACCTTTTTCTTACGAACAACCCTTCAAAGTACAAGGTCGAGGTGAGTGGTCCCCCAGACACCACAGATCACAACTTGGTGATGGTCTCTTCTACAATGCAGCTTTTATCTCGTTGCCATTTTCAGCCTTGTGTTGTTTGGCATTTTCCTCTTTTTAGAAGAGAAGGCCTTTGAACGTTGCAAGAGGAATGAATTGCAATTATTTAGGAATGAATTCATTATGTACCCAATCTAAATTATAGCCAAAATGGTGTCGGAATATTTCATGAATAATTTTGAATTTCAAGATGGACGAGAAGCGTTTAGAAAAAGAAGTTCGTGTAGTATTTTTATTTAACAAAATTATAGAAAAGGCAATTGAACGTAATACACCAATCGAACAAGAAATATTCCTAAAAATATTATATTAAAAAAAAAATCAATCACTGGAATGTCATTATCCTCTCTAATCTTATTTATTAGGGACGAAATTATCAGAGAAATAGTTAGAAATTAATAAAGTCGTTGAAGTAGGATATAGAGAATAAAAAATGATAAATTATGCACGCGACACAGTACGTCTCGCGCAAACAGGAAGATGATTTACAAATATTGGTGCACACATTTACTGGATTTAGAAGGAAAAATAATAGAACAAGTAATGAAATTTAAATACTTGAGCATAAAAATCAACAGAACAGTGGACTAAGTCATAAACCAGGCGAACAATCCTAAAAAAATGGTTGGATGCTAAATAGTATTATTTGGAACAAAAAGAACCTAAAAACAAAACAAAAAGACTATAAAAAGCAGGTCTAAGGTCTATTTTGCTGAAGCATCTAAAGTAGGACATGTTTATATCAGCTCTGTTGTCTAACGTTAGCATCAAGAAGCTGTCTTGTGTTCTGAATAATATTACAAAAGCTATCTGGCGTTCTGTCGTACATTTTAAGCAGTCAGGGTATAATCCAGGAGACGGTTAACCTTGTAAGGCAGTTGTGGTGGGTCTTCTGCCCTACGTAAGAGTGAGTAATGTTTGTGTTTACAATTCTTCTTCTTGTTAGAACCACTTCCTCCTTTGATCTTTCGCTGCAATTCCAGAGATTTAGTTTTTGTTGAATCTGTAGCAGTTTATTGCCGGTTTCTTCTTGCCAAGTGTTCTGCCAGTTCGACATTCGAATTTGAAAGGGTTGCTATCGTAAGATGTACATAAAATATGGTTAAACTTTTTGCCATGTTTGTTGGTTTTGTTATGGTGTCTTATTTTTATGGACTGTGTCCATAGATTCATTCAGACATTGTTGCTCCTTTTAGCCCCAGCAGTGAGAGCTTTATCTCCTGGGTTTCCGACCCTGCCAAGAGGAGGCAGAAGCAGTGCCGTTTGGTGGTCAGTACGGTAATTTAAATTAAAGAAAAATGGGTTTTTCTTTTTCTAGGCTCTTTTCTTAGGACTTTTAATGAAGTAGGGCTATTTAAAAGAAAAGATTTGTAACTGGCAAAGAAAACTATGAGTCGTAGTAGAAAAATGCTCTATAAATTCGCACTGATCACTTGATGCAGGGGGTAGAGTCTGTAGGTTGTAATACTCTTCATGGTTCTTCTTCTTCTTCCAGTCACAGTCCCTTGAGGAACTGTTGTGGCCACCAAAAATCCTCCAACTGCATCGATGCTATACGAGCGGCATCGCAAAATGTCACGCCCAAAAGTTCACTGATCCCATCCTTCCACCTAGTTGCAGATCTTCCTTTAACAGCAGTTTTTGGAGTTGGTTTTGTTATGGTCTCTGTGGCATCAGATAATATGGTGGTATGACACTGCCTACCACATGGCCGATTTTGAAAGGTTGGATCACCAATAAAGAAATGTTCTTTGATAAAATTTACATAAAAGATCTAAATGTTCAAAGACGTGGTCCTTTCTGTCCTCCTTCTATACTTATCCCTTTTATATTTCCCCTTGACGATGCTCCAGGGACACATTCATTTAACATTTATTACCAATAGAAATTAAGGTTCTAACCAACAGCGAAACGTTTTAAATTTATTATACCTGACACCGGGGGCGTTGCGATCGCCTCTGCGTACTTACAAATCTTTTAAGTGCCGCACTTGAAACTTTTAGCACAATGAAGCAATCTTGATGGAAGAAAAGACAGGAGATACCGCGCTGAAACTATCCGTGGAGCTATTTTACAAAGCTGAGATCGTTTCCAGGGGGAAAAGTTGTCCACTTAAAGAAGAAAACGGCCCTCAACGTCAAATACGTCTGCCAAGAAAATGAACAAAACTACAGGAATGACTCGCTAAGTCTTCTTAATGTCTTCCCCAGTACAGGAAGGGTTGGCGAATCAATGACACGCCAGAAGTAGGAGCCAACTGATTTGTTTAGATGTTAGAGCTGCATTAGTGGGGATACTGTATTCGCTCGCCTGCAGGCGGTATAAATGGACGTCCTTGTTCGAACGACACTCGCTGTCAACACCCGTCCTTAAGAAGGCTGAATACGTTGTCAACACGTGCCGGCTTAATTGGTCAACTTCGGCAACGCTGCTGGTTCGATCGAAACGCCCTACAAAATAGAAAGGGGGACGTATGGAGGGGTGGGGGAAGTTAACGGCAGAGAAAGCAAGCGTTTGGTAATTACCGAAGTGGCACGAAGTCCTTCGCATCTTAATTTACAGTATCCATTAGGTGCACGAGAGCGTGCGTGATTATGAACGCAGCGATTAAAAATATTGGGTGTTCAAATTTTTCATTAACATTTCTGGATTTTGTTTGTTTTCCTTACAAAAGCATCCCGAGAAGCGCTCAATTTAGCTTTAAAATACCTACACGACCTTGCCAAAATAAAATGAACAAGAGTAGTAATCGTTGAATCGCGTACAAAATGGAAATTCAGTTTTTATTGTATAATATCCCGGTTTCGAATCCACTTAGAGCAGAGTCGATCCATTTTTCTTCAAGGATAGTTTTAAGAGACAATAGTTTTGAAGAAGCTACACATCCCTAATGGAAGATAGACGTATTATGACCCACTTAAGTAAGGCACCTATGATTAAGGGCCCTCGCACTGCACTGAAAAGGAGTTCAGTTATTTAAATTACCGCAAATACTAATTAACAAGTTTTTACAAACAGCAATGTTTCTAAAGGATTCTTTTTTTTTTTTTTTTTTTTTTTTTTGACGGAAGAGTTCACTCTCACCCCGAAGAACAGCCCCTAGTCTCGTTATGACCTCCCTACACAGAAGAATACTGACTTCTCAAATTAGCCTTTAAGATAATGAGAATCCCTAACAATATACACGATATTAGGCTTACTATAAGAGTAAAGTTGCTTTACAGACATTTCTGCTCTCAATATTTAAGAAATATGTGTCTGGAGGATTCCTCCCCAAATCCGTTAGATTTAAACCGTCCTTGTGCTTCTTAGGAAGCAGATTTTCCACTACTGACTAATTTCTACTTGTCGATATGCTCCAAGTTGCTCAGAACCTTGAAGCCGACATCTATAAGTTCCAAAAGACAGAAAATATCGACGCTGCGTTCTCCACGAAATGGAACTCTCCACAAAATATGAGCAGACTGTAATAGAGATCAATATAAACACCAATATATAGTATTTTGTTTTCTAAGCTGAATGAAGAAGACAAACCTACCTTAGAACACAACTGTAGAAGTATGGTTGTTAATTAATTGCCGGTCAATTAATCTTGGCCGTAAATTAATCAACAGCTACAACGGGAATGTGTTCTTTACTGAGAAGCCATTTTTTTGCTAGTCAGTGTATGCTTTTTCCAAAGAATTCTGTGTAAACAAAGAAAACCGGTGCATATTTTTGAAATGTAGTTCCCTCTCCAACTAGTTTCCTTATTTCTGCATCCGTTTTATTACTCAATTATCTATAAATATCCACGCATTTTCGTTAATCTTAATGAGCAACGCCTGCGAGGCAATTGGTTGGGAAGGAAGGAAGGCAAAACACGTTGCAACCGCCGACAACACCCTCCTTTGCAATCTCAGCTCGCCGTGTCATTTCCTGTTCCTCCCTTGTATCTACAACTGCATTATCCACTGTGACAAACACCTGACAGTCACTTGAGGTGGAGCAAACTCATTGTGTCAGAGACAGGACTCGATAATGCTGTTTCATGAGACGTTCTGTGCTTCTAATCTCGCGCCACCGAGGTTGGAAAGAAAGAACTTCAAAGGAGAACAAACAAATCGGAACACAGATTTAGGATAGTGTCATATCATCTTTGTTAGAAAACCGGAAATTACGTCATTAATTTAAAACGCACCTTCCGTTGTTTCAAGTTCATATAAGATAACTTGTGGTATATTTTTGAAATATATATTTTAAGTAAACATATAAACATTTTTTTATAACTACGTACTATCATTTAAATAATTAAATTTTTCACGATATTTTTAATAAAAAAATTAAATAAAAATTTATCTATTCCTTCCATCTTAAGTTGGTTTTGTTGTGGCATTTGTGATAACAGTGGTGTGTATGAAATCGCAGAGATTCAATCCATTTGTTCTCATCCTGTGATTTATCTCAACTACCCCCGGGTATAGAATCACTGCAATCTCCGTGAAACGCGTTAAAACCATAATCTCGTTCCATCCTGCGGGTATACCAACACCAGACAAGTAAATGTACAAATTGCGTTCATCTCATAACACAACTGCGAGGAATAATGATGTCCGATGACTTGAAGACAATATTTAGACGTTCGTAATTTGCAGAGAAATATGCGATGTCACCAACTTCATAATGAGTTCCGTAACTATTATTCGAAAGGATTACGGGATTGCTAAGAATACGATTCGGTAGCCCGCTGTTCGTTCAACTACGCGGCTGATATGTGCGCAATTAAAGAGGGAACGCAACATACCAAATCTGTCATTAACCAGACTCCTAATTATAAACCCCGGATAATTTGTGCATGTTTGTATACATTCATGTAAAGCAGCAGACCGGAGCGTGGATTTAACTAAATTATTACACACGACCCTCTTCTCACGTTCCGTACACGACTATCAACCCCCCCCCCCACCTCCCTTTCACGTGTTTTCAAAGCTGGCCGAACTATTTCGTCTTATCTTGCGAGCACACGCGCGTTTTCGAAATTATTCTTTAATAATAATTTATCAAAAATTATTTAACGCGAAGTTTGTATTCTATGCAGGCAAATAAGGTGAAATATTAAAACTGATTTTACGCATGCGCTTTTTCAATCTCGGTCTCAAAGCGCATGCGCAAAACTTTGCAGCTATAAATATAATGTTATAGGCAATTTTTTTTTTATTTCCGTTTCCAGAAGCACATCCGGTTGACATATTAGTCGTGCATTTTCGACAAGTACGTAATAGGCATTCAAAGTTAGGAAATATCTGGCTCAAATTTAATTTAGAAAGCGGTGTCCGAGACTAAATGAGAACTCGCCACCAGAAAATTAAGCATCAAAGGTAATCTATTGGTTCATTGACTACGAACTCAGTTAAGTGGCTTTTCCTTCCACCTCACTCAGCTATTATTTAGTGTGAGGGATGATTTAACAGCAGTGCTTGCTCTTCCATAAACATAGCTACGATCTGTAATAATCCCTGCGGTCTTCTTTTAAGCAAAGCACTTGCTATGCTGTACGCAATTTTAGTTTTTATAAAACTGTAGAATAGAAATAGGTGTACTTCAATCGTACTGGAATATTTCTAAAAAAGATAAATACTTAACATTTTACTAAAAGAAGTTAATAATAAATAATAAGTGTAAGAATCTTTTTAATTAATATTTAATTCTACATGTAGGGTTATCTTTTGTAAAGAATGCAATTTGATTGGCAACTGCGTAACTTTACATATACCCCCCCCCCTTCTGGTATGAATTCAAAGTAATAATCTAATAATCAAAATAAAATCATAAAAACAAGAAATAAAGTAATATTCTTCGTTTTCAGGAGTTTATTAACATTTATCATTGAATAAAATTTATTTTCAATTCGCCGAACTTGTTGATCAAAACTTGACACCATTTTTAAGTAGTGCAATACCAAGGCAACTCGTGGTGAGGTGATTAAGAGGTACAAAAAATACTTTTTAACTTTTTTTTTTTTAATCATAAGAGTTCGGACGAAATGTTTTTCGTGCACATTTTCTTTTCATCACCCATCTCTCTCTCGCTCTCAATTTCGTTACGTCACAGCTGCCATTAAAATTCAGTTTCCATCAGGATGTGTGCAGCGCATCCGCTTGTTCTACAATTCATTAAGAGCTGATAATCTGTCTTGTGTGCTAACGAAAGAAAATCGCAGCGCCAGCAAAAGTGTGTAATCTTATTGAATCGATGTTCGCGGAGAAAAAACAACAAACAAACAAAAAAAAAAACATAATAAACTCTGCAGCGTCCCTGCCTTTATCAGTAGCACAAAATGGAGTTTAGTCCACACAGGAAAACGTAGGCCGCGAACTTTTTACAGCCTTCGCTGACTTATTAATCACTGTCAGGCGACCTGACCTTCGTTCTGTCGCAAATATCTTACGAGTCAGCCAACGAACCGTCGAACCCTTATTTTCTCATAACGTTTCCTATTAAAGCGACGGTCTTGGAAAGCCAATTCCCTTCCCTCCTTTCATCTTCTTTTCATAGTGCATGGTGTTACAGCGCGCGCTTTTTTCCTTAAAAGAAATTGATTTCGGAGCAGTTTAGTGAGGTTTGTTAATGGTCACTACGAACAATAACAAGAGTTTCTTTCGAAAATTACTTTAGAAGAACGCCTATACTTGCAGCAATGTTTCTCAAACTTTTCTCTCTGCTGCAATTTTCCCCCTTCCTTTTGAACTCTCAATATCCCTTTGGATTTAATTTATTTCTACCAACATCTTAAAAAGTTAAGGAAAAATAAAAATATTAATTCCTTAAACAGTATATTCTTCTCATTCTACGATTTTTTTTAAAATTTAAAATGTAAGATACCCTTATCTGAAATAGTGTTGTTTTAAACAACACAGTTTTGAATAAAAGACTTTTAACCTTCTAATGACAGCATTTGTTTAAAAGAAATGCAATATCAACGCAACTCGTGGTAAAGTGGCGCAATTTAAGAATAGTGCAATATCAAGGCAACTCATCAATAAACTGAAGTCGATTTAAAATTAGCGCAATACCAAGACAACTCGGGTTCGTTCTGCAATGATCTTTAAGACCATTGAGAGAAAACATTTCTAATTCTTCGTGGGAGTTATCCACAAAATAGAATATGAATGTTTATTGAGCTGAGTTGATTCCTATCAATTACATCATCAGAAGAAATATCTTGACAGTTTTGGGAAGATATAGTTGATGGGATAGACACACCAGAAGTTGGAGGCTGGGATTCAAGCGTAGATGCTGTACATGTGCCTGTAGAGTTTACCTTGGAAGCCAGTTTTTTTAATATATTCTTTAAACTAAGTTGTTTTAGATATTTTGGTCTTTCTTTTATACGCAATTGTTGAATTTTATAAAGAGACATTATGTGATGCTCTGTAGCAAAACTCCTCCATTCCATTCCACGAATCAGTTCTTCTGTAAGGCTTATCATTCTTTCAATACCGAATTTTTCTTCAACACTATCATCAACCATTACCATGTCATAGATTTCAATGTCTGTTAGTTTGAGGATAACTGGAGCATCATCATCAATATGGAGGAATTCTTCCACTGCATCATAATCCAACAGCTGGGTCTAAGAACATGACAAACCTTTAGTAAAATTAATCAAGTCGTTGACAAGTTTCTTCTCTTCACACCCTAAGTCCAATGAAATCATGTTCTTGTTCATGATCATCATCAAAGACTGATTCTTTCCATAAATTATGCCAACCATATTTTAAAGTGTTTTCATCAACCCAGTTCCAGGCTTTTGCAGCAATCCAGATTGCATCCTCTATATTAAAATCTTTTTGAAATGTCTTTAGCATTCCAAAAATTCCTCTGGGACAAAATGATTTCCAAACCAATCAAGGAAGATTGGTCTGGAAATCCATGCCCGTTTGTTTGTCTTGTAAATAACTGGAAAGACACTTAATCCTTTGAAAGCTCTTGGATTTCTGCTTTTACCAATAACAAGCAGTTTCATTTCATGTGAACCCGCAGTATTTGCACAACCTAAAACGGTTTATCCTTTCTTTTCAGTCTTTAAACCCACTGGGTGTTGATTCCTCAGGTGCAGCAACAGTGTTTTTTTAATGAAAACCTCAAACACGAGAGGTATTAGTACTGTGCATGGGTTGGAGGTTGAGAAGACGAAAGAAGATATTTGTTGACATTGGACGTGAACTTCTGTAGACTGTAATTTTCAGGAAATACGTACGAAGGAAGGTTGTTCCAGAAAACGGCAGTTGAATGAATAAACGAGGAAGATGAAAAGTTGGTTCTGTGAGTTTGAAGTTGGACAGTAGATGGATGTTGACTGGTTGCAGCACGTGTTCGGACTGTTTTGAAAGAGAGAACGGGAATTATAGAAGCCAATTCAGAAGAACAGTGCCCATGGAAGTATCTGTAGAAGAGGCATGCAGCAGAAACAGTACGTCTATGAGAAAGCGAGTGGAGAGACTCTGTTAGCGATAAATCATTAATTAACCTAACTGCCCTCTTCTGAATGGAATCAAGAAGCCTGAGAGAGGTTTTGGGGGCACCACCCCAGATGTGGGAACAATATTCCATGGCTGGGCGGATTTGCGATTTGTACAGAGTGAGCAGCTGTTTGGAAGAAAAGTAATGGCGAGAGCGAAAGAGAAAACCAAGTTTTTTAGATGCAGAGGAAGCAATATTTGTAATGTGCTTGTGCCAAGAGAGATTAGAAGTCAGGGTAATCCCCAAAAGAGATATATCATTTTGCCTAGAAATCGGAGTGTCACTAAAGATAAGCATAGGAGCAGAAGAATCCTTTTTGCGAGATATAAGACAAGAGTGAGTTTTAGAAGGGTTGAAATCAACTAAGTTGTCTTTGCCCCACTGGAGAATTACCTGAAGATCGGCATTTAAGGAATTGGTAGCAGATCTTCGAGCAGTTGAAGCTGATTGAGCAGGACAAGGTTTCTCAAACTGGAAAGTTGAATGCAATGTGCTATCATCGGCAAAACTATGGGTAGGATTTCCAGTCAATGGAAGAAGGTCATTGATATACAAGAGGAAAAGAGTGGGGGAAAGAACTGAACCTTGGGGGACACCGGCATTAGTGGAGAAGTTAGAAGACAGAGAGCCATCTACCATCACCCTCAGTGAGCAATCAGAGAGAAAACTGGATAACCAATTACTAAAAACAGTTGGCAAACCATAAGATGGAAGCTTGTTTAGAAGACCTTTATGCCAAACACGATCGAAAGCCTTTGAGATGTCAAGAGCAACTACTTGTGTTTCACCGAATCTTTCCATTGAATTAGTCCATAAATGGGTAACATAAGCCAGAATATCACCAGTGGATCGACACTGATGGAATCCATACTGGCGATCGTTGATCAGACGCAAGGTTTCTAGGTAGTTTAAGAGTTGGCGGTTTCTCCATTTCTTTAGAAAGGGTAGAAGTAATTGCAATGGGACGATAATTGGATGGGAGGGATTTGTCACCCTTTTTAGGAACTGCCTGGATATGAGCAAAGGAAAAACACCTTTGGAATAAGAAAGTGAAAAAAGGCGGCAAAGAACAGGAGTAAGTTCAGGAGCACAGGTTTTTAGAACAAGTGGAGAAATATCATCGGGACCTGGAGCTTTCTTAGCATCAAGATTCGTCAAAATTCTTCTGACATCGTTTTGACGGAAGACCACAGGCGGCATTGAATGGGGCGTGTTGGGAATGGTGGGAGGGGTTTTACGAGTTGGAAGAAAAATGGGATGCCAGCAGGTCAGTTTTATCCTTGGCTGAAGTTCCAACAGAACCATCTGCTTTTGACAGAGGTGGGAGCAGAGATGGGCAAAAGTTGCGGCCAATAGCTTTGGCAAGAGACCAGAATGCTCGGCTACCATTAGGGCAAGAAGCAAGTTTTCTATTCTTAGCCTGTTCAAACTCTAGTTTGGACTGATTAATAACTGCTTTACAATTGTTGCGAGCTTTGGTGTAGGCAGAAAATGAAACTTAAGAATTAGAAACAAGCCAATTACGATATGCAACGTTCTTCTCTTGGACAGCCTTAGCACATTTATTGGAAAACCAAGGTTTAGATAAAGGACGAGATTTTAAAGTGGAGTGTGGGTTAAAGGATTCCATTCCTGCAAGAATAATTTCACTGACACGATCTGAGCAAACGTTGACATCAGAAGTTTTGAAACAGTAATCAGACCAAGGAAAATAAGAAGAGAAATCTTGCAGGTCATCCCATTTTGCATTCTTGTAATGCCAAACAACACGAGGTTGGGATTAGCCATGAGATAAAGGCTCCATTGGAGAAGAGACAATCACCAAGTTGTGATCTGAAGTGCCTAAAGGACCACTCACTTCGACTGTGCAATTAGAAGGGTTGTTTGTGAGAAAAAGATCAAGCGTATTGGCTGTATGATTAGGATTGTCCGGTATTCTTGTAGGTAAATGAACAATCTGTGCAAGGTCATTAGTAATTGCAAAAGCCTCAGCATCTCGACCTGCTGGGTCGGTGTGACTAGAAAACGGAAGCCAGCTGGAGTTGTGAACATTAAAATCACCAAGGAAAATTACCTCACTGTTAGGAAAGTTAGACTGGAGAAAGTCAAGTTGCAAAGAGAGGAAGTCAAAGAGCTCCAAGTGATTAGTGGAGTTGGGAGAACGGTAGAGACAACAGATGAATTTGACACAATAACGTAGAGAGATTTTAAGCCAGAGAAGATCGAATAGAGGAGATTCCAAATTATCAAGTCTCTGACAGGGAATATCAGAACGGACATGCACAAATACCACCTTTGAGGCGAAAGGAATCATACAGCGAATAATTTGGGCATCTGAGATGAGCAGTAGTTGAATCAACCGATAACTGAGATTCTGTCAGAAAACGTACATGGGGTTTGGCAGACTGCAAATGGAAATGGACATCACTGAGATTAGAATTGAGACCACGTATATTTGTGAAAAGAATTAGGAAGTCCTTGGGAGGTTTAGATCTTTTCACTGATAAGCTTGCTCTATTAGTTTGACAATTCATGGTGTATTCAATAGTAAGAAAAAGTGGGTGGGGCATGGTGTATGAAGTAATGAAATTTTTGGATATGGCGTACACATGGTAAGAATATATCCAGATCCTCGACATAACGTGGCCTCGACAATGTTCCCCTCATATACACCCTACTCGGACTCCCTCCATTCACTATCTGCCAGAGTAGAGGTAGCAAGATTATACACTAGCTGATCCGGAAGCCTCCTAGAGAGTTACCAATAGGTTCGGTCCGGTGTACTAACTAGCGGCCGGCCTGCGAACACCGTTTTAGTGCCGAACCCTCAAAATGTAAGGAATATTGGATCTCGGATCTCGCCACGATGTTCATCAATTCCTCAAAAGTCATCAATCATACTGCATGATGGAAGAGATGGGGAAGGGCTGACCGGAACTTAGCTCTGGAGACTAAACATGGGTTCCATCACTTCAAGCCTCCAATAAGCAAAGTGGTGGTTCGCACCGGTTGATGAGAGTCATCTACCACCTAGTACTGCCTGGTAACACAGAGGGGTGGCATTCCTCCATGTAGTGTGGGCGCCAAACCTCAACCCCTGCATACGTTATTTCACACCCGGGTGGTCACCCACAGTGTGTATGCACATGGGGGTTTACCGAGGATTTGGCTGTCACAGACCGTTCAGACTTCACCGAAATTGCGTCCACTTGACTTGAATGTCACCCGAATACCAGTTCCATCAGCGTTTTAGACTCCCAGGTAGCAAGTACAGCTTGTCTGGCATATCTGAGAGAATGTCTGTGACAACCTCAAGGACCAAATTTGTAGGAATATACCTCCAATATAAAGAAGCCTGGTCAGCATTATACATCTGCTGTTCAGTAGTAGTAGTAGCAGTGGCATGTGATGCAAGAAAGCAAATGTATGAGCTTATGCAGCATCAGCCAATAAAAAAAAAAAAAAAATCACACCATTCTCTCCAAATGCCTGTCCCGTTCCTCCTTAAATTTATTCAATTTATCAACTTCCACAACGACAGATGGAAGTTTGTTCCAGCAATTAACCACCCGCTGGCTAGAGGCAAATTTCCGCACATCTATTCTACATCTGTCCTTTCTTAGTTTGAATTTATGCCCCCTTAGGTTCCTAATCTGAACAAGTGGAAGGATCCCATCAGAATTCAGCGTGCTAAACCCACTCAAGGCCTTATAGACCTCAATCAGATCACCGCGCAGGTGCCTAGTCTCCAGCCACTGCAATTTGCAGAACTTAAGCCTCTCTTGGTAAGAGAGTCCCTTCATTCCCCTCACCAATCGTGTTGCTCTTCTCTGTACACGCTCAAGCAAATCTACATCCTTCCTAAAATGAGGCCTCCAGACCTGTACGCAGTACTCAAGGCGTGGCCTGACCATTGCCTTATACAGAGGGATAATCACCTCCTTTTCGCTGCTAGCAAAATTCCTATATATCATTGACAAAACCCCATGACCTACCCTGGCAGCCTGTCTGCATTGCTCAGAAAACTTCATATCTGACTGCACAATTACTCCCAGGTCTTTTTCATTTTCTACCACCTTAAGTGTAGTACCACACAGTTGGTACGTTTCTCTGGGGTTACTTCTACCCAAATGCAGTACTTTGCATTTGTCAAGGTTAAACTTCAGTTGCCACTTCTTAGCCCATCTGCCCAAATTATCTAGATCCTGTTGCAGTAGCACACTGCCATTACTGTCATTAACAACCCTGCCAACCTTTGTATCATCTGCAAACTTCGACATTAAGCCTGATATACCTTCATCAATATCATTGATAAATATACAAAACAACAGTGAACCCAACACCGAACCCTGTGGGACTCCACTAATAACATTAGTCCACGAAGAGCAGCACCCATTGATTACCACCCTCTGTCTTCTCCCACTTAACCATCCTTTTATCCATTGTAGCAACTTACCCTTAATACCATTCTGCTCCAATTTGTACAATAGTCTTCCATGCGCAACAGTGTCAAAAGCTTTCCTGAAATCCAAGTATATGATATCAAAATTATTTTTTGCATCCAGTTCCTTTGTAACCACATCATAATAACCAATCAAATTTGTCAGATAAGACTTTCCCTTAACAAACCCATGCTGTGTCTGAATTATTGCTGCAGTCTTGTCCAGATGATCCTGCAATGCAATTGAAGATAACAAGTAAACTTGTTATCTTCAATTAATTTTGAAAACTCTCCCAAATATGCCACTGCAGCATCATAATCAGCTGATAATTTTTAACCGCACACTGCCAAGATATGAACGCCATTACGTTTCTTAATTCCTCGAATAAGTAACGCTCCACTAGCAATATCAGGTTAACAGCCCATCCACCGATGAAAAGCCAACTAGCTTTGAAACGGTGCCCACCGAGAATAGTGCAATACATGGCAACTCGTTGTGAAGGATCAGCACAATACAGATGAAATGATGCCTTTCACACTACTACCGTAGTTTTTCTTTAAGAGTTGTCTATGGCGTATTTACACCGATATTATATAGAAATAAAATAGTGTATAATAAAATTTAAAATTGTCGCCCCCTTACAAGGTTGTGCCGCGTTTTCCCCCATTGCCCTGCCCTCACTACAGCTCTGCATATACAGTATATGTATACATGACTAAGTTAATATAAAAGTTATTAAAGACAGTAACATTGTGAGCAAAAATAATAATATATGCTTTTTAAATATTTCACTTTATTGGTTTCAGTAACTTCCGGATACTAGGTAGCCGGATAAATGGTCCCACACTGTATATATAAAAACTTTTAATGCTTCAACGTTAATGTCTTGAATTCAGTCGTCTTATTTCAACTGTGGACAAAGAAAAGTGAAAATCTTAATATAATATACTGTAAAACGTTAAATACTTCTAATTTTTGTAAAATATACTTCCTTATACTTAGGTTACACAAAGCTACTTAAAAGTGTAATAATACACCAGACATTAGCAATCATCAAAATACCAATTACTTAAGAGTCCATACAATGTGTGGGGTTATTTTCTTAATAGAAAAGTACTCTTCTACGGTCTTCAAGATAGCTTATAATGGCGCAAGTTTCTGTTGTTTGGATTGGAGGATTTATTTTCTCTTTCGCCTCATACAACAAGACAAACGAATTCGATATTTCATCTTCGAGTAAGAATTTAAGATCAGGAGGCCAAAGATGTAGACGACAATCCTATTACCAAGACTTATAGATCTATCGACCATCCCTAAACCATCAAAATGTAAGATGCCCCGAAGCAATCAAACCATTCGCGCCACGTATTCTTTGGACGTGTTGTAAAGAATTTCTCGCAGCACCTTAATAAAATAACACGAAAGACCCCCAATCAAAACCTCTATAAATTGCCACTAGGGGGAACTACCGATAATGTTTTATTAGAAGAAAGAATTGGCGATTATAACCCACACCGATAAAAGCGTTGGGAAATGCTGACGTCATTTATAAAGTAATGACTTTTGGTAGCGAGGTTACAATTGAAGTGTGATTTGATTGGCTGTCTCTTTGTGGTTATAATTTCCACAGTAATTCGGGATTTTATTTCAGAAATAAATGCATTCTATGGTGTTGTACTTCATCATCAAAAATTTGACAATTTCTAGTAAATATATTGATTTTTAGCAATTAATGGCTCGAAAAGTAAACTTCAGAAGTTTCTTTGATCCGATGATATTCGATATGTTTGGCTGAAGACGAAATATGAAGATTTTGGCTGTTCAAATTTGTTTCCTTTTAGGTTTCTCCACAGGGAATGTTTCATTAAAACTTAAAGGATTTGTCTCGAAGTGTCGTGTCATGGTGCCGCGCTTAATTACTGAGATAGGTTCTAAACTAATTACAGGATGTTTCCAGTCTTCGCTACAAAAAATTCCGGTTTCTACTTAACGCTAAATTGTCCATTTTCACTTTCCACTTTACGTTTCTGAGATGACATTTTTTTGTCGTCAAGATAAAAAGTAGAATTTGAATGATTAATATTTCAGAGAGGCAGGGATCACAAAGAAAAACTTTGTCTTGTTCTAGCGTATCAACTCAACGTGACGCCTCTCGAGAAAATATTCGCTAAAGAAATCAAGAACCTCAACTGTCGTGTGTGATCTTGTCCCATCTTGTAGGAAAATTGTCTTATTTCAAGCCTCGAAATAAAATAATATCAAAGAACCTTCAGTTCGGCATTCACTGTGTCCATTTAACTCAATCCTATCCTACCAATGTCATAAAAACTTTTCATACGAAACAAAAGCTGCTCAGTAAGGTAGACCATTCTGTTGTCAACTATTTCTCCGTGTTTTGCTGCAGTTTTAGGCGTGTATTCAGACATTATCTAGTCGTGTGTAAAGTATCAAAGTTTTGTAAACTATTCTAGCGAATCCGGTTAATAGAAAAATGCCCTGATAGAGCAGCAGAACGAAACCAGAATATGCCGAAGTGAGGAAAAGTGGAGGTCAAGATTACAGTGAGCGAAACGACACCATTTATGGAGGTAGAAGAAATGGAATTGAAGAGTCATCCATCCCGATTGAATTAAGAGTCACGTGTGGTTCATCAACGCACACTTCAGGTGGAGGAATGAGATCTATTCGGCAAAGGAAGAGAACAAACTAGAGCAGAACTCAATTCTGTTTGCACAATAAGGATTTTAATATATTCTGGCCCTTTTGGATGGGCCCCTTGAATTCCTCATGGCGATGGGAAGGAAAAGTATTTTATTTTGTACGTTCGCCTGTCTTCGGACAGGCAGAATGCGCTTCTTGTGGTACCCTCCTCGTTAGAGAACCGTATGTTGCCAGACAGAGATATAATATGATATTAGAAGTACTGAAGAGATTCAGCATTAGTAGAGGTATATGATGCAAGAAAGCAAGCTTATACAGCAACAGCCAAAAAAATATAAATAAATAAATAAATAATAATAATAACCCCATTCATTCACTTCAAAAGCTTTAACAGTTCTTCCTTGAATTTATTTACGCTATCAACTTCCACAACTACAGATGGAAGTTTGTTCCAGCAATTAACCACCCGCTGGCTAAAGGCAATATCTTCCCTCAATTTGAGTTTTTGCCCCCTCGGATCCATAACCTAAGCACGGGAAAGAATCCCATCAGCATTCAGCGTGCTCAACCCATTCAAGGCCTTATACACCTCAATCAGATCACCTCGCAGGTGCCTAGTCTCCAGCCACTGCAATTTGCAGAACTTAAGCCTCTCTTGGTAAGAGGATCCCTTCATTCCCCTCACCAATCTTGTTGCCCTTCTCTGTACACGCTCAAGCAAATCTACATCCTTCCTAAAATGAGGCCTCCAGACCTGTATGCAGTACTCAAGGCGTGGCCAGACCATTGCCTTATACAGAGGGACAATTGTAAGAACAAAATTCTTACACTTATCCTAGCGAATGTTATGTTATAAATATTATAACATAACAAGAAAAAATATGTATATATTAAATAATATTATTTACATAGGATGATTCTCAGCTTAGATTGCGATCGCTCTGTACCATACAGTCAAGTAGGGGAGGATTAACGTAACAACGGGAGGTAGCAGGACGGTATACAAGACAATGGGAGCACTGGAACACTAGTACAAAGGGAGCACCGTAAGGCCAGTTCATGGTCGCATAAACAGAAAGTGAGCAACTCTTTGGAAGAAAAGAACAAGGGAACCGACTCCCCCTTGTGGAGAGGAAGATTTTAAGAACTAAGAGGGTGAAGGAAACCCTGGTTGCGACATACACCTGTGGTAATGGCTAGCCGCTAGATGACACAGACCGACTCCTTGAGCACTTATTAATTTCAAGGAGCGGTAGAGAAGAAACAGAGTGGACTAATAGCGGTAAGTGAATCGGGAATGATCACAAGGAAATATCTAGAAATTTCTAGACGCCCAGTAGTTCATCGAAATTGCTGAAAAAAAAGTAAACAGGAAGTTACCCCAGGAGAGGGAAGGGCCAAGAAAAACGGAAGAAGTGGGAGAGAGCGAATGAGAATAATGAGATGATGGAGAACGAACGACGATTGGATCAAAATAGAATGAGCGCCTGAAACAAAGAGGAGATGCAAGACAAGTTGGGGGGTTACGAAGAGGTTTTGTGGGAGAGTTGTGAGTTTTGGCAGTGTGGAAATTTAGAGAGTTCCCGTGGAGATGCCTGAGTGATGTGCGGCTGGAAAGAAATCCCGAGAAGTGCCGGGAGAATCGCCAGAAGGTAGCGGACAGAGTAATGAGTTGTGGGAGTTGCTGTTTAAGAGTTGTTGAAATAGGAAGGAGATAATCGTTGAAAGATGGAAACACCTATGCTGGAGCTGAGAAAAAAAAAAGGATCGAAAAGCCTCGGTATAGCAAGATAAGGAAGAGCTACATAGCCAGGTTTCTTAATAAAGTAGTAAGAAGAGTCCTGATAATTCTAGTATGCTTCCCAGTTCCGTCGAACTGATCAGACGCCCAAAAAAAGCAGGCCGGAGCAACTTATTTAATAGCCGTATGTAAAGAAGAGCGAGTTCCTGAACGTAGGAGAATCCCTGTAGATGAACAGCAGTACTTTGCAGATGAAAAATTCCAGTTGGAGCCTGATAATGCCCTATGCTGTTGATGATGAGTCGCCCCTGAACTGAGAAAAGGTAGTGTAGAGAGTGATTCCCTAAGTTAATATGTAAGTACGAGATAATAATTTTAAGCTAGATTTGAAGAGAAGGACTTTAGAAAAATGTTTATTTAGTTGATAGTAGATTTGGTATTGATTAGTATAAAAGGAAGAAAAGGGTTCATAGATGTATGTACTTCATCTCAAGGATAAGTTAAAGCAAGGGAGATTTAGATACATGTACTTGAGACTGGTATGTTCTAAGTTAAGATGTAAAGGTGTTCTATGTACATGAAACGTTACAAGATATTAAGATTGAATTATTTTGGAAGGGATAAATTAAAGAAAGATTATAGCGGGGATTTATAAATCTAGGACAATATCCATAGAGGTGTTAAGTTCACTGATGTAATTCTAGTTGAGAAGTTTAACTGTTAGAAAGTAAAGTAATGTTATGAGATGTAACCTAAACCAGAAGGAGAAGAGGCAGAAAGACACGAAGAGACATATTATATCATTTGTTATTAATTTTACATCTTAACACACATATAATGCCAGTTATTAACATTATACCAATTGATGTTGTATCATACAATTCTTTAATGTATATACTGTGAAATAAACAAATTTGTATATGTTTATCATGTGTAGTATTGAGTCATTCTGAATACTCAGCCAGTCCAGAGGAGACATACACGAACTATTATCCCCCCAGAATCTGTGATCTTCTGTGCAGTATACAAGTCAGGTGTTAACGTGGAGGGGAGGTAAATTAAGGGGGAAACTTAATTGAGAAATAAAGTTAAAAGAGGTGGGTCTGGAAGGTTAACGTGATTTATTATTAAAGAAATAAATAATAAAAAAAAAAAAAATTTATCCCCCCAGAAAAATTATCCCCCCAACAAACCACCCCCCCCCCCACACAATCACCTCCTTTTCCCTGCTAGCAAAATTCCTGTATATCGTTGACAAAACCCCATGAGCTACTCTTGCAACGTGTCTGCACTGCTCAGAAAACTTCATATCTGACTACACAATTACTGTCAGGTCCTTTTCATTCTCAGCCACTTTCAGTGTAGTACCGCACAGTTGGTACATTCCTTTGGGGTTACTTCTACCCATATGCAGTAATTTGCATTTGTCAATGTTAAACTTCAATTGTCACTTCTCAGCCCATTTTCCCAACTTATCTAGATCCAGTTGGAGTAGCATACTGTCTTTACTGCCGTTAACAACCCTGCCAACCTTTGTATCATCTGCAAACTTCAACATTAAGCCTGATATACCTTCATCAATATCATTGATAAATATACAAAACAACAGTGGGCCCAACACCGAACCCTGTGGGACTCCACTAATAACATTAGTCCACGAAGAGCAGCACCCATTGATTACCACCCTCTGTCTTCTCCCACTTAACCATCCCTTTATCCATTGTAGCAACTTACCCTTAATACCATTCTGCTCCAATTTGTGCAGCAGTCTTATATGCGCAACAGTGTCAAAAGCTTTCCTGAAATCCAAATATATGATATCAAAATTATTTTTTGCATCATAATCATATCATAATATCCTATCAAATTTGTCAGACAAGTCTTTCCCTTAACAAACCCATGCTGTGTCTGAATTATTGCTGCAGTCTTGTCTAGATGATCCTGCAATGCATCTTTAACCAGTGACTCCATTATTTTACCCGGAACAGAAGTTAAACTAACTGGTCTGTAATTACTCGCGTCACCCTTCGATCCCCCTCTGTGAATTGGGGTCACATTTGCACATCTCCAGTCCGTGGGAACCTCCCCTGAGTCCAAGGATGCTCTCATAATTATGGCTAAGGGTTTGCTTACTTCCTTTGCTGCCTCCTTTAATATAACTGGATAGATCCCATCCACTCCAGGAGCATTTTTTATGTTTATTTTCAACAATTTCTCCTCCACTTTACTCTCAGTTACTACGAAATCATCCAGCTCACTGCCAGAGTTTAATTCACCTCTGGCATTCCCCTTCCAGAATAACTCTTCGTGTGTGAACGTAGATGCTTTCTTCTCTGCCACGTGTTTCAATAGTTCATTTGACATCCATTTAGGCCTAAACCTTGAACAATATTTCTTAGTTGATATGAAAAGCCTAATACCTCCAAGATTCATTCCTTGAATGCTTCCCATTTAGAATTTTACGTTGGTAGCATCATCAGTTGGTCCCACTGTACAGAATTTAAAAACTTAAATGTATTCTCGAAGCGAAAATACCCTCATACGTAAAATGCCAAATGGATGACTGATGAAATTAGGAATTTGAGCAAAAGAAACAAGCAAGGAACGGTTACAGACAATCGCTTGATTCCGATTTGTATGAGCGTTAAAAGACAATATGTAACAAAGCAACTAATAGGGTAAGACGAGCGAAAGCTGATTCTGAGAAAGCACCAGCAAAGAGAGCTAAGAAAGGAGCTGAGGAGTTCTCCTATGTGAATACGAGAAAGAAGAGAATAAATCCAATAGGTTCTTTAATTGCTTACAGTGGAAGGTCCATAGAAAGTCCAACGGAAATGGCAGATAAGTTAAACAGATTCTCGTCGATGTTTATTATCAAAAGCAAACTCAAAACTCTGGGAATTGTTAAGGAATTAGAGTGCTGTAAAATAAACGATATAATAATCTCACAGAAGTATTCGTTAGGAAATCCTACGGATATTAAAAGAGGGTAAAGGCCCAAGAGAGGATGGCATATTTTCAGTTATACAGTACTATTTATTGCAATTAGTATGGCAAATCTCTGAAAGGGATCCACAAGTTGGGGAAAAAAATAATAAAAAAATAATGCATCACGTGACGTCATGTTGCCTTAAATTTGTTGCCTAATAATTCTTAATATTTTGTCTTGTTTTATCCGTTTTTTTTCCCAATAAAAGATTTCCACAGTTCTTAAAAATATTGTCAGAGCCCGCATGTGAATTACAGTCCAGCTGTTCTCTATTCACCCAGTCCTGACGAGAAGAATCCTATAAAATGCGCCTCCCAGTTTTGTCTATCCGCATTTCTTTTACATAATTTTCAGAGTTATGTAAACTACATTTGCATATAAACGTGTGTCACGTGCTAACACGCAAATACAGTCTCGAGATCATTCAAAATTCATTCTCCATTGTTGGAAGCGATTATGCTTTCGAAGTTCTGAACTTCAGTTCATTTTCTACTCACTAGGGATTCAGTATTTTTGAATAAAACGTGAATAATGAAGGATATCGGTCTAGTACTGTTATTCTTGGGGAAAACTCATAATTTCTGCGAAAACTAATAGAAAATAATAAACACTGCGGATTGTTAAGATAAAAATGCGAAACTGTCAAACAGAATAAGTTAAATTTTCTGTGCAAATTACTGAGACAAGACCAAGAACACCGAGAGCCACTTATCGACTTACAACATCCCTTTACTGCTTTGTAAATATGAATTGCCAGTCGTCTAGGACCTCTTGACATTTCGGGGATAGTTGAACACGATCATCCCCCGAGCAGAACGGAACTGGTAATAAATATGCATGAAGCGTATTAAGGAATCCCTTTTGAGTTGGACAAATAATTTTGATATTAACACCTAATTGGCTGTCTTCGGGAAATAAGGCAACGTTAGCTAGAAAGATAGATTGATAATTAAATTTTGAGGTAAGAATAGCAAGTTAAACTGCTCGTGAGGAAATTGATAATTGATTGGAGCTTCCATGAAGGCTCTCTAGTGTAAACTGCCGTTAGTTCCGGTAATTATCAGGATAGCGGTTTAAAAAATACTGGGAAATGAATTAGAGAAATTTAATTTTATTAAATTGTTGAATTTTATCGGGAAAAATATGTAAAAAAATAAAGAGATCTCAAGACACCACAATTTAAATTATATCGCTAACTGTTTGTTGTCAGAACTTTGATGATCATGTACAGATGAGAAATGTTGTCAGAACTTTGATGATCATGTACAGATGAGAAATGTTGTCATAACTTCCATCATGCGCAAATGATGAGAAATGAGAAATGTCCAGAACCTTGATGAGCAGATGAGAAATGTTGTCAGAACTTCGATCATGCGCAAATGTTGTCAGAACTTCGAAGGTCATGTGCAGATGAGAAAAAAATGGTATGATGGCGCAACTATTATATCATGATTTTGTATTGGCAAAACACTCAGGATGTGCAGAGATACATTACCATAGTATGCCAATGATTCATTATAATTTGGAGATGGAGCACTTAGTGCTTGGATTACTCTTTCTCTCTGTCCAAGGAACGCTTTACTGACCCAATGAACACACACATGCACAATCATTCACCGAAATGACGGTATAGATTGCTTCGTTCTTGGAATGATTGAGTTCCTGTCTTCTGTATCGCTAGCATCTATCATCCCGATAGACATACCACAGCAATGATTGTCATTTTCAGCGACCTCTAGTGTTGTGAAGTGTAATTCAATTTATATAAACGGTGGAAGAATTGGGCAATGATTTAAACTCTCCAAGAGAATTTTAAGGAGATTTCACAATCCTCAGAAAATAAACACTTTTTTTGTTAAAAATTGAATTAGTCACATTAAACTATTTATTTTCAAGCAAAGAAATCCATTTAAAAAAGTTGTCGTCAGAAATAAGTTGAAAACGTTATATAATAACTGCTAGTTTATGCAGACGGATATAGTAAACAGACAGCATTAAAAAAAAAAAAAAAAAAAAAAAGATTAGTGCGCCACCAAGCGAGTAATTCTGAAGTAATGTTTTCTTTGTCGTTGCTATGATGTCGGATTCTGAGTTTGTCTGCATTGAGAACGCCTTTCTGTTTCTCTTTGGTAGCAGTACAATTCTATTCGAGTTATTAATGCACTCTTTTATCGTCGGATGAAACATTTCGAGAACAATGAAATTGGGAGCAGTCCCCAAAAACAAACTTCTTTCTATACAGAAGAAGCTGAAAATACTACATAGCTTTGTACAGTAGGCAGGCTTAATTTTCTACGCGTTTCTAGAAGACAGTTCTGCATCATACCATTTTCTTTGTGTGCGTGTGTGTGTCCAAGTTGGCGTATAAAACCTCCGCTTCAATGTTTTTGTAAGCGATAAAAATAGTTGTTAATAAAAATTGTATTCCCTGAAACGTATTTGGGTGTGTTTATGACTTATAAAATTTGCAATATGACCATAGATAGACTGGAATCTCAGTCTAATATGTTTTTTTACAAATTTTTATTTAGAGGGAAATGAATAAAATCATTTATTCGGTTCATATTTCACCCAAACCTTTTGTCATGAAAGTCTGTATTACAAAAAGGTTTTTTCCTTAGTATAATTATGTTGAGGGAAGCTGTAAAGAGTATTACATAAGTCCTGGACAATAAAGTAGACTTTAAAATGTATGATTCCTAAAAGACTAAGTCATTGGCAAGTTAGAATGATAATTCCTTCACATCATATATTTATTTTCTCTTTAGTTATATTTTTTTCATCCTTAAGAACACATAGAAAAACCATTCGTTGAAAAACTCGCATTATTGCCTATTTTTTCTATTCATGTCGCCACGTTTACAGAAAACGACCCCTAACCTTTCCGTATTTCTAATAATCTAGAAAAAAATCCAGGACTCTTCCAGCTAGAGTAGGTTGATCGCCATTTTTTCTCCGATAAGATGCTTGGTGATCAATATCAGAGAAAACCAGTTCGGGATACGAAAGAAATAATGCGGAGCTCTCTGAAAACTTGCTAACCTAAAGCTTAAGATAGAATGAAAGAGAAATCGGGCCAATAAAACGAGCGCAACAACTTTAATATGGTTCTAGCGCAACTGGAGATCCAAGTAAGAATGCAATCTTCTTAATTGACTGAAAACGATCTTTTGCGAAACACAAAAAAGCCAAGACATTCGCGTAAATGTCCATGAAAAGCTTTTACAAGGCTACCACTAAAGATAATAAATAGTAAGGAAAAGGTAGAGATGAAAAATAACATCCTGATATCGCAAAGAATACTTAAATCAAAAACGCGGTTACCCCTGTAAATGTTTCCCAACCGCAATGCTCGTATGTCATGCAGGTGTTGATTCAATCTTGTAATACGTTTGGAATTATTTATACTAATATTTTTCCACGCAATATCGACCCCTTATTAGAGGGTGAATACCATTAACGTCATTACTAATAATCCCGAAAAAATAATTAATAAATACATCGACTCGCTTATAATTAGAAGCAAATACAATAACATCAAAGAGAGACTATCGATGAACTTTAAAAATAATGGGAGAATATTACACACACAAAAGGTTGGATCAATAAAACTTTGCAATCTCCTTATCAAAAATTAATAACGAAGCTACAAGAGTAACCAGAGCAGAAGCAAAATTATCAGGAGGGATCATTATTTCTTTCAACTGTATTTAGGATAAACTACAAAAAAAAATTAATCTCCAAGTACAGGAATTGATTCCAATGCAATTACCAAGATCGTAGAACAGAAAGAACCCACAAGGCCGTCCAGAATTGGATACTGCTTATTACTAGCGAGCGAATGCCTCTTGATGTTATCGCTGATGATGCGTAATTCGGAATTAAAATCGTGAAAGGTCGCGTCGCATTTAAATACCGAGAATTTAATAAACAGAAGGTCTTTGATATTTTTAACAACCTCATCAAGATAAATAACCATTTTCCCTCTCATTAAAATATTTATTTTTCAACTGATTTTACTATTACTACTAGTAGAAGTAATAACAGTTTCGGTTAGCATTCGCAAGTCGTATCACCGACTGCTCATGGACGTACATCCCAGGATTCGGATAGCTAAACTTGGCTCTAACTCCCACCCAGTGTTTATTCAGAAGAAAGGATTCCAAATATAGATTATCGATCAGTGTTTCAGTTGCGGTGCATTGTGGTGTACCGGATTCAGGCTGTAATATAATAATTACAAGCTTCGGGTTTCGTATATGGTAAAGCGAATTGGAAACTGAAGTTTGACCTTTTTGCAACATTTAATACTATGGATCGAATATTCACAATCTCAACTGTGTAAGATATATCTCAAATACATTTTATAATGATATAATATATACGTTTCGGACTTAGAAAGAAGACTTTAATAAAGGCTGCCTATTTCGCATAAATAGGCAGTGTTTCAGACTTATAAAGAAGACTTTAATAAACACTGCCTATTTCGCACAAACAGGCAGTCTTTATTAAAATAAACACGCTCTTGTAACAGCCAAAGGTCAGAAACTGCATGCAGATAAGTTTAAATTTTATTAATGTCCAGACATGATCAAAACACGTCCATCTGTGAAGTTAGAAAAAAAAGGTACATCTTGCAGTTAACTAAGATTAATGTCTTAACACGCCAGGCAGAGGCGAGATGTCCTACGTATTATGCATCAGAACGTATTAAAGTTTGCCCTCCGGTTATTTCAAGGATAACGCGTCTTAAAAAGTAGCAATTATGGGCGTTAATCTAATAGAAATATAACGTAGACGAGCCCAATGTTATTATCGCAATAACAGAAGCACACGAGCTTGGTGATTTTGAAATAACGGTGTCCTTGGAATTTTTCGTTTTTAATTTTAACTGAAATGTGCTTTCAGTTAAAATTAGACCCAAAGTGAATAGCTTTGTGATTCTTTCGAGAATGAAAAGTGATTAAAGTTACATCTATATTCTCTCCTCCAACAACAACAAGGGTTTCCTTGAAAATACTGTTGTTTTTAAGACCATGAGGGGATACACCGGAATAGGGCTGTGAATTAGTGAATTCTCTGCCCAGATTTTAAGGATGAAAACCCGAAATTCAAGGGAGCGAACTGGGAAAGCTTTGCATTAGACTGAGTAATTCAACCACAATTTATAAATGCCCATAACCTCTCTCCCATCTTCAGGAGAACTAGGACCAATCTTTTCCACTCGATGTGGAAGTAGAGCAATAAAAACGATCTAAACCACGATACTTGAACATACTGAGCTATTTTAAGTTTTATAGTATGCAAGGCCCTCAATAAGTGAAATTTTGTAACTCGAAATCATGTGTGGTTACGGTATTTTTCTATAACGAATGGAGTCTCTTTAGGATCCTCCTTGGGACCAATAATTAATTATCGGTGATTTGCTTTTCGTATACAAATTACTTGATATTTTAATCTAACATTTGATTTTTACTCTGATATTTTATTTGTTATATTTAGTACTTTTTTTTCCTCTAACATATTTTTAACTTCACACGTATCTCTTTTTTTTTTCAGCTCCCACATCCACATACCAAAACTGAAAACGTATTTGTTTTATTTATAGTATATCATTTGCTTCAATATCTCCAGAATGGAATAAGTAATGACAGAGCTACTTATTAGAATATTAATTTTCCGCTTTCTTTATGCATGCATTCAAGCATCATTAAACGCTTACACTACTGAATAATCATGCAGTGATGCAGAAAGAACGAAAAAGAGAGATCTTTCACCGTTAAGGCGAAAACACACATAAAGCCGGAAATATAAAGCATTAGTGGAATTCTAAAAGTGAGAGGGAGGGGGGGAGAAAAACACGACATTCCCACATTTCTCGCTAAGCTTACAGTAGATTATAAGGAAGGGTTAACTGTAAAGAAAAGTTTAAAATCAACCAGAGAGTAATGCGAGATAAATTGGCTCCTCTAGGCGCGCGTGCATCTATAGGCGACGTACGGGATTTGGTTGAACGAAAGAGGCATTGAGATGCTAAGAAGCAGCAGGGATTATTCAACTTTAGCTATTGTTTACTTGTTTTCATTTATTACCACGCTTCAGAGGTTGCCATTAACTACGAAGCATCAGATTGGCATCGCTCCAATGGTCTTTAACTAACCATACATATTGGTTAATTAAATTCTATAGAGTTGCTTGGCCAGCTTTATCTCTATTACTTCACGTGGTCAAGATTATATTAAAGCAGAAATAAAGAGAACGAAACAATTGATTTAATAGAAACAGGTTAAGTTCTAAATCATCTCCATCCTCTTGGATGAAGAAACTCTCCAAAGAGATATTGACCATTTATCACATTCTTCGATCTCTCTTTGTCTGCCTTGCAAAGGACAATACAGACATCAACTGCGAACTACTCTTATCCTTTCTTCTTCGTTCTTTTATTTGCCAACCTCCGGTCGAATCTCAGTCGTGTCTTGTTGTTTTTTTTTCCTTACATGTACCCAATTGATCACTTGGGGAGAATGCTCGGGAGAAATCAATTTGTGCTGCCTTCTGATTAGGATCCTTAATAAATGTACGGATTAGTTTGTAACTAAAGATAGATTGATACGAAGGAGAGGTGAAGAGTCGGTACAGCATCTCCCTAAGGCGAAGGGGTAATGAAAGAAACTTAGAAAGGCCCAAGAATATCTTAAAGAAAAATCGATGGATTATTATATGCACTACCACCATCTGTTCGTTCGTCTTCCACTGATTCTGCATAATTGTAAGAGTCTGGTAAGGATTATTTGGTGCTGGAAGTGACATCCTTTGATCGGACTACTCCTCCAGTAACAATTCGTTGATATAAAGATTCTTAATATATTGGAATATCGATTTATCTTACAGCAAGTTTCTTAAACACAAGTTCTTGAATTTAACACCATACAATACGACCTGGATGCTACAACGCACCAGCATAGTTCTTATTTTCATGACGAAGAAGAGGACAATAAATGTACCCGGTTTTATCCGATGGGTGTATAAATAAATATGATCAATTATGACTCTCCTCTATTGGTCTAGATGCGATGTACGCGAACTATCTTTAGAAATATCTTTATAAAAGTTTATTTTAATTCCTTGATCGATACTAGACTTCAAATACACTTTCTTCGAGTATAAATACAGGTGTTTAAAACACGAGAAGGAGGTGATGCCAACCAAAAAGATAAAGGACTCCTTTTACTTCACAGAGATGATACTGGAGCTTGTTCAGAGCTCGACACATAGCAATTAGCAGGATGCTGCTAAGAGAACGGCAGCAATTTGCTTTCTGATTATAGTAATTTGCTCTCTGACATTTTCCGACTGCTGTCTAACACTCTCTGTCTTCCTGCATCTTCCTTTCTGCAGCATCCTGCTTCCTTTTCCATTCTCCCTCTCTGAATACGCAGTAAACATCCAAAACTTTTATCTTTATGCTCGATCGAAGCAAAATTCGCTACAAAATCTAAACATCCTTCGCTATTTATGGAACATATATATTTGAAAATATTCCTCTTAGAATCCCTTCCAATGCGAACTCTAAAAATCCCATCAGACAGCACTTAAAAGATTTTCCTTGGACGCTATTTCTTAATCATAGACTTTCCCTCTCCTTTAAGAGCAGACTAGCGTTTTATGTGGTGGTATACACTCCCGTTTACTCGCTCTTCGAATGCTCCAGCAATATAATAAGGTAGCCTAAACTCCACGTGCGACAGTTTCTTACGAGCTCAGACCTCTATTGCTTCACTTCAGAAGCCACGATGGCAACTTTGTGATACACTTCCGGCCAGACAGATCTTAATAAAACACAAGATGATAAATATAGAAACACCCCGAGGGTATTTAACAGTATCTGAAGGATTCCTAACATCTACAGAACCCAGCAAAAATTTTGTTACGCTTTTATAGCCGCAATACGCAGATTCCAATAAAAAACACAACATGCACAATATGGTAAACACCTGGCTGTGATAATCGATCAATAATTCGCTTAGACTGCAATATTAAACTGAATCTGTAGTTGAGGATCATTACGCAGTCATCACAGCTTAAATAGGTAACGCATTTAAAGTAGGATTGATCTTAAGCACGTATTTTAAGCCTTGTGTGACTAACTCGCCCTGGATGTGCGTGCTTTTGAGAACGTTGTCATGGTTACCGCGATTGTTATCTCCCGTTTTTTTTTTCTTTTTGTTCACCAGAAAACAGAAGTTGGTTGTCAGAATTGTTTGGTGGATGTGCACGGAAAGGCATCAATAAATAGAAACACGAGCTTTTGTTGAGTTTAAATAAATCCCACATTAGGTCACGGATCGAGGTCACTGCGGCGGAACAGTCACGAACGCTCTTATTCTATTTCCCCGTACACGATTACGGTAGGATAATGAACAAGACTTCGAGTCATTTGGGATTAGCGCAGAGATGGAGCGTCTTTCGGGTCCTCGTGCTTAGGATACGCGCAAATACACAGGAGACATCTTGGAACGCGGGAGTGACATCCCCAAACTACCCATATAGACCTCCAAAGGGGGGAAAAACGACACTCCGAAGACGCGCATTAAATGACTCGCACGTGCGTGCCACTGCTCATGCGCAGTAACTTCCCCCCTAAATGGAACGCGTGTACCGATAACGATTATCCAGAACGAGAAAAGTTCGTTTAAATATTACGAGTAAAAAATTACCCGGATGTGCGCTTTATCAGAAAGAGGGATTTTTTTAAAAATTAAAACAAATGACTGCGCATGAGCAGTGGCGGCTTGTATGACGTTGTTATGGACAGATTCAAGACGACTTACGTTTGGCATTTTTCTACCGAAGGAGAACTTTCTGTCTTTTGGATGTCCTGCACATGATGATGCTCCAGAATGTGCTCCTGATGATCAGAAACCTGGAGGCACGTGACTACAACAGCCAACAAGTCCGCGCTGCCACATAATTAAGTTTCATCGTTAACTTTAAAGATCCAAACTGTCTTAGTAATTTATTAATAAATTTCGAAATAGGTTACGCGCAGCAGGATGTTTACCACGTATTTACAACTTTGTTTCCCAAAATGAACCAAATATGTCGTTTTACTGACTAGAATTCATTCAAAAGAATAGAGTGAAAGTATGTGTTTTAAAGACCGCTATTTAAGGGATGCGTATTGGAAGAAGTCCAAGAAATCTCAGAGGAGATTTTGAAGGAAAAATCCCAAGGGTTGTTCTCAGCATCAGGAGATTAGCTGGAAGGAGACATCAGTTGAACGGCTATAAGTCGCCCCTTGACTTCATTTGCAACGTAATCGTGAGCCCCCATTCTTCAACTGAGACACAGCGAACGGACAAAACAAAAACACACTTAAGAAATCTTTTATTCATCTTTTTCTAGCATTTTATTAAGACAATATTCCAAAAGCACCGAAAAAAAATGTCGTATAGCGCGTACCCACCGATGCGATATCGGACAGCGTTCCAATTTTCCTTATATAACCTTAAGAAAATTGCCTAACTCTCCAACCTACCCATACTTCGCTGTCTCTAACATCTGAGCAGCTGCTCTTTGGAGAACAGCGGCGATTCTCTTCTCCATCTTTTAAAATGTGGACCCCAGAGACGCTACGGGACTCGGTATTCAGGCTTCCATTTTACGAACCATTGAACACCCTTAAGTGAAGCGAAGCATAAAAAGAGTCTTTCTCCATCTTTTTTCTTCTTATTTTTCCCCCTCTCTTCATTTTCTTACGTCTACGCGGATTTGAATTCCCTTTCTAAGTAACCATCCCCCCCCTCCCTTCCACGAGAATCAACGCACTTTCTTCGTACGTGGGTGGTCGCTCCCAGACGCCGATACCTTTTCATATTTCTACAACGCTAATTGAACATTTGGGCGTAAAAATCCTCGTCGTGTATCTCTCAAGATTCTTGTACTCTCCTTTTGTTTACGGGCACTTAAGAAAATTAAGCATTCTTAGAAAACAAAGAGCTTAATGGCCGAAGGAAGTGTAGCGTAAATTAAGAAGAAATTAAATCGTGAAGTGATAATAAAAAAAAAAAGAAGCCAGAAGGGGTTTCTCGGCGTGTCACTTCACGTGAATAACTGCTTCTTGGCAGCTAAAAATGAAAGGTCACCAATCGCGTTCCAAATATATCGGCACCACCCTTAAAAAGTCAAATGTGTCACACTAGAACAGTTAGCACCCGCTGTCACAAATGCAGGATTACAAGGGACAAGGGCCAGAAATAAAACCTCCCTCCCTTCCCTGCCTGTTCACTTTCGACTCACAAAATGGATCCTGTTAAGCGAACAGACAGGACCTCTGTTTCTGAACGTTTATACTAAGAACTACTACTATCCAAGACCGAATTCCTCATCCCAAAAACTGAACATAAGCACGTGCATGGTTGTCATAGATTTCTGAAAGAAGTTAAAAGCTACAACTTAAGCCGAAATTTCTAGAAATTACAATCTGATCCAGTCTTGATTATTTTTCTTGTATTGAGGGTTTTAGGTTTCTCATTTAGTTTCTTTTAACGAAGAAATAAAGATGTAAACAACTTGAGACAATGCTAATAGGCTTCTTGAAAATAAATCTTAGCTCCTCGAGGGACGGGACTCATCCCTGCTTCTTTCTAGGTGTTAAAGGAGCTGGAAAGCCTTTTTACACAACAGATTTATCTTAATAGGTTCAGCGAGGCCTACCATAGACTAAATCGACTTAGGTATTATCGCCACATTTATCTATGTTAACAGCAACACCCTCCCATTGAATTTCTACGAGTATGTACAGTACGTGCCAAAATAAAGTTACCGAAAAAATCTGCCGAGATTAAGGGTAAATAACAGAGGAAAATCTCTTAATGGTTAATTTTATGCTCGTATGTCGATGTTAAAATGAAATAATATGCTAAAAAAACTACTTGAACAACCAGAAATTATTTGAAATTTGAATTCATATAATATGAATTCTGGGAAATATCGCTGTCTGTAATTCCCCTTTTTTAATTAACTAGTACAACGTACATTATTGCGCAAAGATGAAGAGAACTTGGAAGAAAAGATTACGCGATATAATCGAGTGCGCTGATGAAATTCATAAATAAGGAATAAGCGTAGCTACTTATAAAACCAAAGCTTACCACATCCACAATTTTCATCCCGCTGGCCAGTACCAATAAAATATTTACATCGAAAGGCAGACGACAGAATAACAAAATCAGCGCAGAAGATTAAAAGCCTGTGGGGAAGAGAAAAATTAGATTGCTCAGCAAGAGATGGAGAAAACTGGAACACGTCACGCGACCCAAAGTATCCTCGAGAGGAGTAGAGTGATCATATTAATGATTATAGCTTCCTCGTTTATTTATTTTATATTCGGTCACGTGGGAAAAATTATAAGTTCTGGAATAAGTTTTCCAGATTGATTGGTTACTGTGGGACCACGAAGCCAAGATAGCAACCTCACATGTACCACCTGAGAAGCAGTACCACATTTGAGTACACAGCACTGACTCTTATTCTAATATGCAAATAAGTGGAAACCAACGGTACCTTCTGTCTTTTCTGATACAGTGGATCAGTTCATTGACCAGAAGGATGTCGATATATGGATTGGGAAGAGCCAGACAAGTGTCTCAAGAACTCTATTCGATCGTACTGAGGATTCGATGTCACTGACGATCCATAAGTCGCTCCTAACAAACTGCGAGGGCGATTTATCAGCTCCAATCTTCGATCCAATGTGACTTTGAAAAGTGCCTCGATTGTTCTCTTAGTTTTCTCCAAATCTTATAAATTTCTTGCGAGCACAATACGCAAACGTTTGTATGTTTCTTAATCCAACTTACAAGCAATGGTCAAAACATTAGAAACCTTTATTTAATGGGTAAGTTCTGTAACCGAGTTGTGGACAGCCTGGATCATTGGCTTCACAAGATTTACGCCACCCTTTTATCGTACCATTGGTGCAAAAAAGTCGAGATCGAGTCCACATGATCTTGTTCCACAGTCCAGTGGAATAAGTATTTGAAATCAGAAGAGACAGGCCTTGCCGCCTCCACAACCCCACAACAATTAACAATATACATTAGTCGAGTGGAACAAGATCATGTGACGCCATTCTAGTCGAATTTTATGATTTTTTTTAAAGACAAAAGTAACTTTCGTATGGGCAGACGATTACCAAGTCCCAGATTCTTCAACTCCCGTTGCATATTTCGGTTGGAAGCGGGCCCTTCTTTGCCTGAATCGAATTTTTCGGTTGTTTGCTGCAAACTGGGCCTTCTATTGTCACACACAATTCGCTTTAAAGTCCTGTGGTCTGGTTCATGGAGTACCGACTTTCTTCCTTTTGCTGCTGGAATCTCCTTCCTCTTCCACTCGATGTGTACTTCTGAGATGGTTGCTTTTGACACACCAGCGACCTTCCCATTTCACTCATCCATTAGCTCCAAAAGCTTGTCCACTTCTTCCTCGAATTTATTTAAGCTCTCAACTGCATTACGACAGATGGAAGTTTGTTCCAGATCAGCAATCCTTTGGATGTTAAGCCACTGCTGAAACCATCCTATGCGAGAACAAATTATGGATACTACAACTTCTATAACAGGACTGCAAGATCAATGAACAAAGCAAATTTGGAGATATTTGACACTCTTGGACACTTCAAGGGGCAACTGAAATTGCTAACCTCATCAGTTACCTGAACCTTAAAATTGACTTTTCTTGCAAGTTCTAGGACTCTGATTGCGTAATGTGTGTGAAGAAATACCAGTGCTGTACTTTACTCCTACCTGTTCACTTAAATAGGACGGATCAGTCCCATTTTTATCTGTAGACTTCGATTTCCTGTTCTCTTTATGTACATTTACTTTGGAAATGCATAGTCCAAATGCTTTGAATCTGTGTCATAATGCTTTAGCTGTTAACAGTAATAATATTTCCGTCGTGATGATATCTCTGCCGTTTGTTAACCCTTGGCTTAGTTCCGTGAAGGATGTTGTAAAATCAGGGTACTCGAGTGTACCTCTGCGTCTTACAATAAAGATTATATTTATTTATTTATCGTTGAAAAATATACAAAATAACAATGGGCCCAACACCGAACCCTGTGGGACTCCTCTAATAACATTAATCCACGAAGAGCAGCGTCTATTGATCACCACTTCCTGTCTTCTCCCACTCAACCATCCTTTTATCCATTGTACCAACTTGCCCTTAATGCTCCAAGTTTTCCTGAAATCCAAGTATATGACATGAAAGTTATTTTTTGCGTCCTGTTCCTTTGTGACCACGTCGTAGCATCCAATCAAATTTGTCAGACAAGACTTTCCCTTAAAAACCTATGCTGTGTCTGAACTACACGGTTGTTAAAATTAAAGTATCCTCCAGAGCCCTATGTAGAGGGCTCTGAAGCGAGTTCTAAGGCTCGTACTGAAGAGAAATTTGGACAACAGGTACAATAAAGAATTCGCTCACCATTTATTGCCAAAATTTGTCACTATATGGCGTTGTGGCAATACAAATCAATTGAACAGCTCTACAATTGTTCAATGTGTCCTCCATTTTGTTGAACAACAGTTTCCATTCGAAGAACAGCAATTTCTACAGCAGAACGTAACATGTCAACTGGAATAGCCAGCATATGAAGTCCAATGCTGTCCTTTAGACCTACCAGATCTTTCTGTATGATTTTGAAGAGACTGCTTTGCTTTTATACAGTACAGTAGAGCTGAGTAGTGGCGCTGTGGCAATAACTTACGATTATGCAAATGTGTAATCTAACTAAGATAATTACGCGCCATACAGTGACAAATTTTTTTTCCCAATAAATGGCGAGCGCATTCTTTATTGTACCTGTTGTCCAAATTTGTCTTCAATACGAGCCTTAGGACTCGCTCCAGAGCCTTCTACATAGGCATACTTTAATTTTAACAACCCTGTACTGCTGCAGTCTTGTTTAGATGATCCTGCAATGCATCTTTATCCATTGACTCCATTATTTTACCCAGAACAGAAGTTAAACTAACTGGTCTGTAATTACTCGTGCCACCCTTTGATCCCCCTTTGTGAATTGTGGATACATTTGCACATCTGCAGTCCGTGGGAACCTCCCCTGAGTCCAAGGATGCTCTCATAATTATGGCTAAGGGTTTGCTTAGTTGCTTTGCCGCCTCCTTTAATATAACTGGATAGATCCCATCCACCCCAGGTGCTTTTCTTACGTTTAACTTCAACAATTTCTCTTCCACTTTGCTCTCGGTTATTACAAAAGCATTAAGTATCCTGCTACAATTTGATAACCTTCTGGCATTTTCAAACCTTAATAATTCCTCATGTGTGAATGTAGATGCAAAATACTCATTCAGTTTGTTTGCTATCTGAGCAGGATCATCAACAGTCGAACCATCGATATCAAGTGGACCAATCAGATCCATCCCCTTCCTTTTAGAGTTTATATAAGTAAAGAAATCCTTGCTGTTTTTCTTAGCATCTTTTGCCACAGATTTCTCGTAATCTGCCTTCCCCTGCCGAACCTCCTTTGTGACCTGATGACAGACTAGCTTATATCTGCCATAGGCTTCTGTGTCAAGCTAGGGATACAAACCTGTGAGGGACTTGCTCAAATCGGAAATAAAAAATCTGTCCTTGACCGTTTTACCAGCATTGACTTGCTGACTCTTGAACCTCCAGGGTAGGATGATTACCTGCTAACTCACCCACATGGTTGGTTGGGTAGGCTCCAGTGGTCTTGACCACTCCACCGCAAAATATAAGTCACACTCCTAGTGGTGTGCGGGCAACGTGGGGTCCCATAAGGGGTCTTGCGGTCAAATGCCAGGACACAACAGAACCCAACATTCAACAAACCCCACACTTTTCTGGCATTTACAGTATTCTGTATTTCTTCAGTGTACATATGGTGCAGATGTGGGAAACCACAGATGGCGCCCGACCCTAACACTACAGGCTTCCGTGTCACCTGTTAATTTGTATGCATCCCATACATTTTTCTTCTCTGCCAAATGTCTCATTAGTTCATCTGACATCGATTTAGGCCTAAACCTTGAACAGTTGGTCATCAGTTGGTCCCACTGTACAGAATTTAAAAACTGTCTGAGACCTCTGTAGTGACCTTTACGAAAGCAAAAACCCTTCCCTTTACCCCTGATGGTAGTTACCTCTTTAATCTGTGAATCCCCCCCCCGTAAGCTAGCAGTTTTCCGACCCACCTAACATGTCATAGTTTGTTTGTTGACTTCAATTTTACTGTAGTAATTGTCTCATTCATTTCTTTGAATTCCAGAATGTCTCGGACAAGAGGTCAAAAGCATCCGAAAATGATATAATGGTAAGTGTTTGATGATCAGCTCTCCAGGAGAAAGAAGATATCACTCTGAGGATATTTAGTTGTATCAGGCTGTTCCTTTAGTTTTTTCCTTACATCTAGCGATTGCTTTTCCATCATGCATATATTTTGGAATGACAGATGGTTGCCAGATGCATATAGATGGATATCAACAGTACGAGGTGTGTATTATGCGACTGAAAAGAGCGCGACACTAAGGACGGAATATCAAGACATTTCCCGTTTTTGGACAGACATTATTATACGGAAAGGCACAACGAAAAACGAATCTCAACCTTCTCTTACTTGGAAAGTTCTAGATGAAGCAAATCTGGAATTTATCATTCTTTTGGCCAGACATCGGTTGATAATTTACATCTGGCAGTAGCCGTGGTGACTAGACGCTTGTGGGAGGCTATATGACTCTGGTAAAGTGTATTACGCAGCGTTCTGTGCACAGTACGGGTGCTGACATGTGGCTGAGTGTGTTGTGACAACGTCGACCTGCGTTCCGAGCGGGCAATTGTTTGCAGGACTCTTTTTGCGCGTTTTGCCAGCTTCGGAGGTTGCTGTAGTCGAGTTTTAGGTAATACATCTCTAAATTGAGTGTGTTCTGTGATCGATTTTATTTTATGGATGAAATAACACGTTGTCCTTGCCTGAGACCGACGAACTCGGCCACGTTGTGAAAAAGATCCATCAGAATTCCTCGCGTCACTGACGGGATTCGAACTCAGGTCTTTTCCACCCGATGTGGGGGGGGGATGGTGATTATACCAACTGTGCTAACCGTGAAGATTAGCTTCAGAGGTTTTCTGTATCCTTTTGGTGACGGTTTCAACACCAGTGCGCATCTACTTGCAAATCACATCGCCATTTGTCGACCTAAGAAACGTCCCTTCCGTTGAAATGTCACGTACCAGACCGATTGACTAAGGATTGATACCTTATGATCAATACACACCGGAAGTCCAATAACTCTATAAGAGAAATACAATGCAATCTTCACTTAAACATTTAATCATTGTGTAGTGAACACCATCAGGGCCTTTCGCTATTCTTTGGATTAGTTGCTGCGCATTCCAACCATGGTAGGATGACCATAAGGTCCCTGGTGTACTCCAGCGAAGTTTAATTTATATTCTCCCATTTGCAATTCATATTCTTAAAAGGATAGTTCATACAAAGCCTTTGATAAGAGTTTCAAAACTTTTGAAACTTTATTGAAGTTGATTAATTCAACTACTCTAGAGTTTATTCGTGAGTTATCTGCAAAGAACATTCCTGAACTGCTAGAATATAAATGTATTAATTGCAGTGTGAAGAATTTAACTCGGATCAATTACTGACCATCTGATCTGTGGTGTCAATGACTTTTCTTTGCTGCAGTGGCCCGCTCAGTCTGCGGATCTCAATCCTACTGAACATCTTTGGGATGAGCTGAAAAGGGCTGTTCACTGCAGGCCTACATCTCCGTCGAATCTCAAGGAACTGCGTGATATACTCATGTCTGCATGGTACTCCATTCCTGCACAACGTTTTCATCATCTTGTTCAATCCCTGCCTAGACGAATTCTGGCTGTTTTGAAGGCTAAAGGAGGCTCAACACGCTACTAATATAGCGTGTTGAGCCTCCTTTAGCCTTCATTAATATCAGTCTGTTTAATTTTTCTGTCAAAAGAATCAAGAAGTAGTTTAAGAAAAACAAACACCTCTGGATTGTTCAATAATTTTTCATTCGTTATTGATCACTTAACACAGACTGCGATCACAATTCTGCTGTTCATTTCTGGTTTATTTCGACTCGCCAGGAAATTCAGTTAACTCTTTAATAAGGATGTGTCTGAGGAATTCTAGCTCAAATTTGACCAGTCTTCCATCAGGATGTTTGTCAGCTGTTGTAATTGTGGCCGGTAGGAAACCGCGAAGTCAAGTTGCCCTTTCAAAACATGCGTTGTAGCAGTGGTAGTAATAATGGCGAATGATACAAAAAAAGCAGTCTTACAGTCTTGTAGCATCAGCCAGGAAAAACCAGTTCACCCACCCATCCTTACCCTCCAAGAATTTGTCTAATTCTCCCTTGAATTTATTCAACCCATCCACTTCCACAACAACAGATGGAAGCCTGTTCCAGCAATCATCCACTCGATGACTAAAGGTAAACTTCCACACATCTATTCGACAACTGTCTTTCCTCAACTTGAATTTATGCTCACTCATGGTGTAGGCTCAGCAAGAGGAAGAATACAATTAACATTCAGCTTGCTCAATCCAATCAAAGCTTTAAACACCTCAATCAGATCTCTCCGCAGGTGCCCAATCTCGAGAACCTGAATTTTGCAGAGCTGAAGCCCTTCCAGGTAAAAGAACCCCCTTGTTCCCCTCACCAGTCTGGTTGTCCTTTGCGCCTGTTCCAGCAGACCTACATCCTTCCTAAAGTGAGGCCCGCACACCTCAGTACAGTACTCAAGATGAGGCCTAACTATGGCCTTATTCAAAGGCACAATCACCTCCTTATCCCTGCCAGTAACGTTTCTGTATATCATTGACAAAACCCCATGAGCTCTCTTGGCAGCATGTCTGCACTGCTCAGAGAATTTCATATCTGACTGCACAATAATGATTTCCACCCAGGTCTTTTTCATTCTCCACTGCCCCGAGTGTAGTACCACACAGCTGATAAGTTAGTCGTCTTGATGGCTGTCGTTAACCACCCTGCCAATCTTTGTCTCATCTGAAAACAGACATTAAATATGATATACCTTCGTAAATATTAAAAACAACAAATGAACCCAGCACTGAACTCTGGGAAACTCCACTAATAACATTTGTCCACGAACAGCAGTGTCCATTGATTATCGTTCTCTGTATTCTCCCACTCAACCATCCCATTATCCATAGTAGTAACTTCCCCTTAATGAATTGGGGAAATATTCGCACTTCTCCGGTCCATAGTGATCTTCCTTGAATCCAAGGATACTCTCATAATTATGGCTAAGGGTTTGCGTACCTCTTGTGCTGTCTCCCTTAATATAATTGAGTAGATCCCATCCACCCCAGGTGCCTTTTTATGTCCTCAACAATTTCTCGTCCACTTCCCTTTCAGTTATCACAAAGTCATTTAGTTCCTCGTTAGAGTTTGATAAACGTTTGGCATCACCTACCCTAAAGAGTTCCTCATGTGTGAATGTAGATGCAAAATACCTATTCAATTTGTCCACAATCTGAGCACGGTCATCAACAGTTAACCCATGGCATCAAGTGACTCAATGTGAGTCAAACCCTTCCATTACTGCTAATATAAGCATAGAAGACTTTGCTGTTTTTCTTTGCCTCCCTTTTGACTTGATTACAGATTAATTTATACGCCCTAACGCGGCTCATGTATTCATTTATCCTATGATGACCCTGGAATCCCAGACACCTTGCTTTCCAGGCTGTTGCACGTACCAATAGTAGCAATGAAAGAATCACTTTCAACTCTGCCTGGCTCTAGTTAAAATATTAATCTATGTATCCCCCAAGCTAGCAGTTTTCCAACCCACCTAACACTGCCTCGATAGCATCAGCAAATATTCTTGCACCCTTTCTATTTAAGTGTACCCCATCCCTGTAGAAGCAGTCTCTGCTATTAGCAAGCACAGACCACATTGAGAAAAACTCAACCCCGTGAGCCTTGCACAATCTCTCCAGGGTCTAATTGATATAGGCTCTCTTCATATACTCCCTCCTATCGTGTCTAGGCAGATTTGGCGCCTAATTTCTTCACACTTTCTGCACCTGGCACACATACAAAGACATCCTCCTTGGTTAGATCATGTCCTGTTCCAGAAAGGTCTGCAAACATTGCACAAGTTACACACTTTTTCAGGCTGAGATGTTTTGCTTTGTCTTTGCTTTGCTGCTACTGTCTGGGGAATGATTTCCTTTTAAATACAATTTAATTGATTGAGCCTAAATGCAAAGATACATATTATGTTGTCAAGTTTTACATTATACTTTATTCTTTCAAGTTCGAGATGTACGTTATGCTATACTGTTCCGATCGCAGTGCTAAATTAGTTTTATCTTAAGGAATGTTTTTAGCTAAACACAAAGATATAGCCCAAAAAGTGATTAAATCCTTCAAGCTACTTATTTATCACAATTAAAACCGTACTATTCCTCTGCACTACTCGTCGCATGCTATGATATTCGCGCCAAAACACCGATACAATAGTGGTAGGAATAACAAGTCTTAACTTACAAAATCTCAAGCTAAATTTAAAAATAAGCTAAAGAACGTGACTAAGACTATTTAAACTATTCGTAAAACACAAATTAACGCGTTAATTAATCAAAAATACGATAAAATTCTTAACTGAATTCACACCTGGAGAATTAGACGGCCATGGTGGAAATCTCGGGAATGTTCCTGGATCCATTCAGATACAATATTTGCCTACATTGAAGGCTTCATGGGTAGCACAGTTGGTATGATCACCGTGCTCTTCACATCGGGTGGAAAAGACCTAAGTTCGGATCCCGTAAATGATGAGCAATTTTTATGGGTCTTTTTGACAACGTGGCTGAGTTAGTCAGTCTCAGGTGAAGGTAGCGCGGTTTTTCTCCTCAGATTGTTCATATACCAAACAGCAAACCAACCACCGAACACTTCATGACCTAAATTACCTTGGAGCATATTTAAGAGCGCCCCAAATGAACTGTTTCATTTTAATTTTTTAAAATGAAAGGTGTTTAAAAAAATGATATTCCATAACTTTTGTTAGAATAGTGTACCTATAAATTAAACTAACTTATTGAACGTATGGAGCGACGTATAAATCTGCATAACAGAGCTATAGATCATCTTGGGTGGTCACCCAGTGTTACGTACAGCAGTGAGAAAAATAATATGCACAGACCTGCGCACTTCTACTCAGTATAAGTGAAAGCGCGTGCGCATTCTCGTCATTCACACGAATTGTATCCTAAATGTGTTCTCCTCCCCCCCCCCCACGTCCAGAAAATTCTTCGCAAGTTTACAACTCAACTGTAGCATCGACCAAATGCAGAGAATTGTTAAATCATAACCTGCGTGCTCAATCATTCGATGGATGGTCAACAAGCAGCTATTCGGTTCAATTATACTTGAGAATATATCTGTAGAGCACGTGCTCAGTCGTCATAGCAACAACTCGAGTGCTGGTGAACGTAGAAAGTGGTTGGACGTGTACTAGACTTAATTTTCGCGTATTTACTCTTCTTAAATATTTCGAGGAAAAACTTTATTTATTATCAACTGAGGTTTTCAATTCGCCATCTAAAATCCACCAAAAAGTACAGATTTTCGATAAAACGCTGCTTACGTATGTTTTTTTGAAATTTTCGCGTATATTTTCACGTTTATTCTACGTGCTGAGAGTTTTCATAAAAAAAAAAAAAAAAACATGGCGTCTAAAGAATAAAGCAGACGAATATGTAGATATGGAAGACATCCTGCCAATCACGCGTCACACAGCACCAGCGCGCGACAATTTCGTCTGAAATTGCATTGGACATCGCGGGACGTGATGGGAAATAGAAAATAGGAGAAGAAATGTTCTGTTTTAGCTGCAGACTGCTTTTTTATGGAAACAAATGATGGAAGGACGCAACCGGAATTACAATAAAATAAATCAAGTTAAATGATCGTTTAAATGCGTGCTAACACTTCATTTGCAATTCACGGTTCTCCAAAAAACTGAATTTAAAAATAAATAAAGAACGACGCACTTAAAATATCCTTAACTATCAGCTTCGTTTATTTCGAGATATTTTTTTTTATCATTCGCCATTTTTCTTGGCGGAATCACCGGTTAAAAATCGACCTCGGAAGATTAAACACTGAAGTGGCGAATAACTGAACGATTTATAAATGCAAAATCAGAGAAAAAAAATTTTCAAATGATATTTATGTATTAAGTGTATTGAGAATTGATATTTTGTATTTATTATGGCCTTTCGAGCTAAAATAATATTATCAGAAATAAAAAATATGTATATAATATACACGAAAAAATATCAAAATATCTAAAATTTAAATAAAATTACAATTTATTTATATATTTTTTATCTGTATAGGTGTATGTGTATTGTACACTTAAATTGAAAATGTAAGTTGAAAATGAAAATGTAAGTTAAATTGAAAATTTAAATTTCCTTAATTAATGATAACTTTCATACAATACGTATACAGAGTCAGTTCAGGATAGTCTGCTCATTCACAGAGATATTAAACCATTCTGGAATTTCATGAAGCACAAGAATATAACCAGTAGAAAGTTTCAACTCCATAACGCAGATGGAAATCTCTTATTGGACGAATTCAGTATTGCTCAAGATGACATTCCAGGCTTATTTTGGAAAATGATGTCGCTACCTTAAAACCCCTCATACTGCGGATCTTCAACTTGTCTCTCGGGCTGGGGAAGTGTCCTAAGCACTTTAAGGAGGTCAATATAGTTGCTAAACTCTTCGACACAGCAGTACGCAAACATCTCTTCGAATTCTTCTTCAGGCCTTTCATTGATCAGAATCAACATGGTTTCTGCAGTGGCAAGTCAAGTTTGCTTCCTTTCTGGCAATACACCTCTGAAGTTCTCGATAATCACCTTCAAGTTGATGCAGTCTACACAGATATATCTAAGGCATTTTAATAAAGTCCCGCACGAAGAACTTCTGGAAAAACTTAAGCTATATGGCATCCGTGACCCTTTGCTCTCATGGCTACGCAGCTACATTAAGCATTGTTCCTTGAGCGTTATCCTCAATCAAGTGAACTCGGACCGTTTTATACCACTAAGTGGAGTACCTCAAGGGTCTTCCCTAGGTCCTCTACTCTTCATTGTTTTTATAAATGATCTTTCATCTGAACCTCCAATATTCAAGTTGCTCTCTATGCAGATGATCTTAAGATCTATTCAGCAGTGAAGATTACCGATTCTCATCAGCTTCAATGCGCCTTCAATAAATTCTCTCTGTGGCTATTTCTGAATGACTTGTCTGCTAACCCTTCGAAGTGCAAAGTAATCTCTTTCTCATCCTGCAGATCTCCACAAAATCCTGGAATTCAGCTCACCCATCTGGAATCCTCAACCTGTAATCCCAACCTGTTCAAGCTTATACAGCAACCTTTCATGAGGGACCGAGTCAAATTCTTTGCTTCCCATGAGTACCCGTGTCGAAATGGCCTACTAAGTTAGTTAAACACGATTTTCTCCTAACAAATTCATTGTTTGTCCTTCAGAATGCCATATCTATCAAAGTGTCCTTGGACTGCACTCTTAATCATTGCCTCTAAGATTTCCCCTACCACTAAAGTCAGACAAACCGGTCTATAGTTACCAACTTCACTCTTAGAACCGCTTTTATATATTGGCGATACATTGCCACTTCTTCAATCCAAATGAATCTCCTCTGAGTCCAAAGATGCCCTCATAATTAACCGCAATGGTTCAATACACTCCCTCACGCTCTCCCTCAAAACTACAGGGTTTATTACATAAACTCCGGGAGCCTTACTTGCCTTTATGCTCAAAAGGTTTTGCAATAAACAATCATCGATAAGTATGACATCACTAATTCCTAATTTGTATTTATTGTGGTCTTTCGGGCCAAAATAATATTATCAAAATAAAAATAAAAAATTACTATATATATAATATACATGCAAACATCAAAATATTTTAAATTTAAGTAAAATTACAATATTTCTGTTTTTTTTTTTTTTTATATCTGTTTATGTGTGTTTTGTACACTTAAATTTAAAATAAATAAAAAATATACATTTATCATTTGATGGGTGATTTGAAAGGCTTAAGAAGCTATTTCTTAAGTTTTTCTTTCTTGAAAGTCCATAAGAATAAACACATACGCAAAAGAGGAAAAATATTTTAACAATGAAAGGGGAAATCTTGGATTACGCACAACATAAGCGATGAAGGATTAATACAGTAGGTAACAGAACGTCGGTGCCTATCAACCAATATTTGAAATGGTCTAACTATTCCTTACCTGTTTAAGAAAGAAAGTAAATTTTCTTAAGGCCACTTCGATCGTCGAAAATTATGACACTCAAACGAGGAGAGCTGTCCGTACCTAAATTGATCTTAAACTTACGTGGGACGTCACAGTCTCCTTTCGGGGCTTAAACAAAAAAGCCCGAAAAATAAACCCTCAGCGCGCTGTTTGTGTGCAAGATCGTTGTAGTCAATGAGATCGCAAAGGAGGAGGAAAAATTCCTCATCTATAAGAAACATTTCTTCGTTAGCCCTAAATTTTAAGGCATCTGCTCGTGTGGGTCTTGAATTACAGCCAGGTGGTGCTGTTCCCACTATTACACACTTAGCAGCCTTTCTGATTAAAGGTTTCAATTTCAAAAGTCTCGTAAACCACCGGCGTGTGTAATTACACTTTCGTCAGGCCACACGATAATACACTGCCGCCGTGTTACGCCGGCCCCACTCTACGGCGATACATTAGCCGTACGAGCTCGCACAACTACGATTTAGGCTTAGCGTAATTCATTCTCTCTCTCTATCCACGAGAAACCAAACGAGCGGCGTCACCTTCAAGACGCTTATCTGAGCGGGACGGCGAGCGACCTCCAAAACGGGCACGTGGGTCTACAAAACTTCCGCCTGAGTGGCGTTAAATTAAGAAAAACGAAAGAGAGAGAGAGAGAGAGAGAGAGAAAGACTTACCGAGATCGTCAATCCTCGGAGAAAGGGTCAAAGTGACGGCCACCAAAACAACACACATCACTAAAATAAACACAGCGAACGAGCCGATAACCATGATGATGATCCGCCGATGACCGGTCGGCTCGTCGGCATCCGGATCGCAGGGACGGGGGTCGCCGTCGGTGACCACGACCGTAGGTGTAGAGAGACGGGATGTCCGGCGCGAACTTCGATCACCCTGTGTGATGACGGACGCCGTGCTGTTGCTCCGGTGGTGCTTGTGGTAGCTGTGCTCGTCGATGCTCTGGCGCGAGCCCCTGTGGTGGTGGTGGTGATGGTGGTGCGGGTGGTGAAGGTCTTCTTCGTCCGTCCTGGACGAGCGTCGGCTGTGGCTGACGCTGCAGTTGCTGGAGCAGCGCGACGACGGGGTCAACCTATCCTTGGAATGTCTCGGAGTCAGGGAGCCGCCGTTATCCCTCGGATCCGACAGTCGGGACGCGGAGCTTCCACGTCGTCTTCGCTCCCTGCTCTTGCGGATGTCCGTGTCCGGACAGGATCGCTTTCGGTCGTGTCGGCGAGTTTTGGGCTCCAGTCGATCCACCTGGACCGAGTGGCGGCGATCCAGCAAGGAGTCTTCGTCTTCGGCCGGCAGAGGTAACAACAGGTGACTGTTGACCATCAGACTTCGGGACGACCCCAGAGGTGAACTCTGACTTTCCTCGTTCTCCGGGGTCACCAGCAGGATGATACCGTCCTGTATTTGGCTGATCGACCTCGGCGGCTTGCCTTCTATCTGGAGGTCGAAGGGCGTTTCGGAGATGTCACTGTCGCTCTTAGGTTTATCCTCCTCCTCGCACTGGACAGAATCCATGTTCGGATACAGAAGCGATCGCAACTTTTCGACGATGTTGACGTGGACGCCGTAGAAAACCTCCGAAAGGTCTCCGGATGTATTCGATCGCTACTTGTCGACAACGCTCATACCCGTCCACAGTGTAACTGCGGTGTGGCCGAAGCAAGGCGAGCGTTGTTTCCAGTGGCAACACTCTTCCAGTTCATCCTAATGCGAAGAGCCTGATGCTCCGTCCGTTCGTGTGTGTGTGTGTCTTGCGTGCCACGTTCGAAACGCGCGAGTACAGGCATGCGAAGAGCTGTATGTTAGCATTTCCAGCGCATTTATTTTCCCTTCCTTTCCCGACCCACCCCTCCCTCCCTCTCTCTCTTTCTCTGTCCCTTCTTTCGTTCGCTCGCTCATGCTTTGTACGCATGCGCAGATAAATAGAAAGGCAGGAAAATGACACGCGTTCAACTTATTGCTTTATTTTAATACAGGGCTAAATTCTTCATTTCGGATAGTGTTCATACGCCGGTAAATTGTCAAATCTGTGTGCGTGTGTGTGCGCGCGCGAGGCAGGAGCATATCAGCGATACGTTTCCGCAAGATTAAACCTAGCGAGAGTAACAAACGTGGCAATACTTTTATTATAACAGACCGGAACAAATTTAAATAAGAACAGAACTGTTTTGCGCTTTTTATTTGGTTATTAATAAACGATGAGCTGTTCTGTTATAGAACTGAATAAATAAATGTAATAAAGCAAAAAATAGTGAAAAAGTAAACTTCATTCTGTTTTTAACATTATTTCGAAAGACAATTTTCGTATTTTAATACGCTAAAAGAACCAACAGAACAAATCAAACTGTTTATCGTCTGCCATTGCGAAAATAAATTTTCGCAATGGCAGACGATAAACATGACGTAAAAGAAGGTAAAGATAAAAAAATATTTCGAAGTTTAAAAGAATATAAGTTCAATAATAAAAGTCTGCAAACAGTAATTTGTCAAAGTTTTAAAATTCGTAGGAGTAGTTTCTTTCTAGAATTCAAATTGTATATGAAGAGGAATAGAGTTATACAGTTTATAAATATATAAAGTTAACTTTTTAAAAAGCTACCTTTGCTTTTTAAGTAATTAGAATTTTTATTTTAAAAGTTATTGTATTCTTTAAATTAATTATAAATAATGCTAAATCAGTTGATTAGCTTGAATTTAGTAATCAATAATTGTAAATTTATTTAAAAACCTTTAATTTCCTAAAATCACTTTGACATAAGTAATATGACAGTTGATTGGTAAAGTTTTTCAGGATTGTAATCTGTAATCGATTGCAAATTGACGCCTAAAAATGAAATAATAAAAGGGACGGGCTGCAAGATGAAGACCCGGGGTTACCTTTCGAGAACCTAAAAGAGAGTCGTTATGCAAATGAATATTAACAACCACGAAGAGTCGCTTCTAATTAAAGTAAAACCTGATTAACGACTAATAAATAACCAGTGTAGCTAACTTTCACTTCAAATGAATGAACATTTCTGCGCACTTGCAATGCGCGCGCATATATTACGGAAAGCGAAATAGACAACATTGAAGACGCCACAAGCGTGCGTCTGCCATTGGCAGTGTTCAAATAACAGGGCCTATTCATCAAAACGGGCCATTTTGCCCGTATCGTATAGTAATCAGTGGCCATCCACAATTGTCGCTAAGTAACACACACACGTCTTTGTTTTGTTTATGACCTATATTCGTGACAGGTGATGCATGAAAACAGGCAACTCTCATTTCCATGGTTACGAGCAACGTGATGGTAAACACAATCACAGACTGCATCGACTATTTTCCTGCAAGATGACTTTCACTTTAGGCTTAACTTTCCCAACTTTTTTCCTCCTCATAACTCCAAATTAATCGTGCAATTTGCTCACACTTTCTTTCTTCCACCTTTTTATTTTATTAGGGTGGCTAAGAACACAATTTTAACGATTAATTTAGATTTGTATCGCCTTGTTTTTCGAGACTGCCAGCTTTAGCATCGATGCCCGGTCTCTAAAGGCCCTTAAAGTCTTTGAAAATTATCGCGGGCATCCTTCATATCTTCTGGATGGTGTCTTAGTTCACTTGGAGTTGATATTATTCTCAAACGAATCTGGCATCTTGCCAGAAAGCTGACCTTCACGTTAACAACGAACAAAACTCGTATTGCTTCGAATATAATTGCTGTGTTCTGGAGACAATTGAAGTTTTATTGCTTTTAACTTTAAGAATAAGAAGGTAAGAATAAGAAGGTGACAATTTTTTTCTTAATAAATAAGATAAACGAATAATACTCGTCCAAATAAAGAAGTTACGAGTTATAAAAACCTATAACTGTTTCTGAAGTGTTTATTGTATAATTTTTATTTATACTTTTTTTAGGTGTGCAGTTTCTTAGATCATTCCTTTTATGTTGTTGACATCGCAGTTTTCTTCCAAAAACATGTATTGTTTATACCATAAACTTGTGAGGCATTAAAACAAGCACTTAGACAGTTTAAAAAGCCAACTGAAGGTCATCTGGTGACTAGAAAGATGTTTTTCGCTGTTATTCACTCGCCAGCATCTTCCAAAGCAAGTTACTTTATGAGGGAGGGAAGGGTTGTGTAATGGCTGCTGTCTGTTGTCCAATAGGATCTTCAAATGCCAGTGATGAGTGGGTGTCTTCCTATATTGGGAAATTGTCAACAGCAATTTGGGGGGGGAAGAAAAGACTTTTGGAGGGATGTATTGGATGACGTGGGTTTCTCTTTATCAATAAAGATGAGTTAGTATTATGAGGCTTGAGTCGTCAGTGTATTACATTTTTATGGGCCTGTTTCACAACGTGGCTGAGTTAGTCAGTCTCAGGTGAGAAATTCTACCACCGGCTACTTCTAGGGTGTATTTTATCAGCTATATGAATCATGGCAGTTGGTCTTATGTCATATAAGCCATCTTTTCAAGTGTCCGATAAGTTTGATTATACTTTTTGGTGCTCACCTTCCATTATGATGAATGGGATCCCATTATTCTCTTGGTTCTTCAGGGACACTTTTTAAACAGAATTTTTTGACGCGTTTATTACTTGATCTCAATTCCTTATATGTACTTTTTTGTCATGAGGTCCCTCGAGGATCGCCGTTGGGCCTTTTTTTCTGATTTTTGAACATACAGAACAGACCATACATGTTGACACTGGACTGGAATTTCTATAAATCAGGGGTGTCCATGGGACAGAAGTTCCACTGGAGACCAAGTTGTGATGTGAGGTGCATAGAGGACCACTAACATTGTACTTGGGTGGGTTGTTAGGGACCACTTCTGCTTCTTATCCTCCTTAATGACATTGATGACGGGGTGTAGGGGAAAGTTGTCAAAGTTTTCTGACGATTTAAATGCAAGAAGGGCAAGATGACAAGAACTAAGCCTTTTTGCTTCAAAATCTATATTTTTTTCTTATAAAATTATAAACATTACTTCAATAATTCAGGCGAAGTTCAAAAAATACTTTTACATTTACAGAATCTCTTCAAACCTTCGAAAGATGCTAATGGAAACCCAAAAGATTCGATTGGAGACCCTTGTTTACAGTAGTAGCCCAAATAAAAAGGACAGAAAAACTAGCAATGGATCAATCTTTCAAAACTGAAAAATTTTCCACATAAACCCAAAGAAATAAACTTGAATAAAGGCAAAAGATGGTACCAAAGTGGATCCAACCAATACATTAAGCGTACTTCCAAAGCTCGCGTTGCCCAAGAAAATATTGGGTTTTTTGTCATTCAAAAACATTTCCGATAGCGAATCTGCCGACGTCTGCCATCCTATGTAAACGAAGGGCAAAATTCTCCGCTAACGTCGACACCCTCATAATTCGCAATGACGTCATCCCCATTCTTCAAAGATCAGGAAACTCCGATGGATCGATTCTACAAAATATGGCACTGGGATTATTTCCCTCGAAAACTTCAGTGGTGCTGTATTGGCAAATCACTTTCCATTAACATATGGGTACGGTTGATCGTAGCCACTCCTTAATCCTCAGATTACTTTCCACGTGGTTCCTGAAGAGGTGTCTACGACAACACTCCCAATACCACGCAAGAGTTAAGGATTTAGCCAACAAAGGAGCTGTCGCAGAAGAAATTGATGGAAGGATGTTGTCTGCTACAGAACTTTGTTCAAGGGGCAGAAAAGAAGGGGGAGGGAGAAACCTCTATAAAACAGGGGGGGGATTTAAAGCTAATCTTCTCCATGCTGCTCATAGTCTGATTCCAAAAGTTCAACTCCGTGTTAAAACAAGTTAAGACGTGAGCAAACTTACACTAACTCCCCACATTATTAGGACCATCGAGTGGGCCCTATCAGTGCTAGAATCACCAGCAAAGGGGACGGATTCAGAGACTTCCAAAACAGGTATAACTGTCGATTTACGGTCCTGTGTTTCACGTGTCACTCTTCAACACCTAGTTGGCCTCATGCCACGTCGTATCAGAACAGCGATTGGGGACAACACACCATTAATTCGTGGTCCTAATAAAGTGGACAGGCAGTGTAGAATACACTCGATTTACTGCTAGCGTTCATCCGTAGTTAGCTGCTGCGTGCAAAATTATTCACCCTTTGTCGCTGCCCTTTTGAAAAGAAGTCCAAAAGACAAATGCTTTCTTAATGAATGCCGCCCCACCACCTTTTTTTTGCCTCCACTCCAAGCCTCTTACCCCAATTCCTTTGTTAGAAAGTGAAATAAAAAACCAACACTTCAAACATGGCTTCTGTCTTCGTTTTTTCCCTTCGTTCGTCCCAGTGTTTTACAAACCAAACTTAAATGAGTGCCTTAATTAAAGAGAGGAGGAAAAAAAAAATCAACTCTTCTGCTCAGCAGAACGAAAGAAAACCTTATTTTTTTTTCTTACTAATTCATTACTCATTTATTCCTTAAATTATCCGCTATTATCGACACCCGCCACAATTAAATATGCAGAAAAGATTCTTAATTAAATTCACTACGTCCACTTAAAAAAAATTAGATTTAATTAAGAAGTTACCACCCACACTGACAGCCATTTTTTACTACGCCTAAATAGGGTTAAACGGACTGAATTCAACCAATCAGGACGCTTTTGTTTCGCGTATTAAATATTACTTTAATTTTCACGTGCTTTGGTACTGCGTCTGCTTTTACCATCGGAGGCGTCCACTGCCCTACTGTCACCAAACGATAGAACGAAATTTGTCCAACGAGAAAGCTGGCTGTATTGCACGCAACAAGCGGCCATTGTTGTCCCTAAAGCATTCCACTTATTCGATTGTATCCATTTAGTTCGGCTGCAGACCACGTGTAGTCTTTCATGAGATCAGTCAACAATGAAATTGACAAAATGACGCAACTGTAACGTCATGATGCGCGTTCCACGCAGTGTCACGTTCAATAAAGCGTTCACTCTGTTAACTTTATCGCCATATTTTCGCACCTGACACGTTGATGAATGGATATTCCGTACCTTTTTAGAAGTTCGAAGCATTTTGGCGAGATTCTACCTTTGTTTGGTGGAACGCTGTAAGAGCCCCGTTCAACTATCCGGAACCACATACAGTGCATTACTCATAGATGACATCCTCCCTAAGGTCTTTTTTTTTTCGAAAAAATGATGGTTTTTAAAAGAGAAACATATGAGAATGTCAGTTGGAGAACTGAAGTTGTCTGCTATCTTCTTTGGGGACAATGTGTCAACGTTAGCTTCGATGAATAGATTCCAGTCTTTGCAGATACTTCAGAAAAGTTGCTCAAGACGTCAACACTATTCGAGTTTTTATGCTATACTACATAAATTTCATACGCACTTATATTACGGGGAAAGAAGATTCCAAAAGATTAAATGCACTTATATTATGGAGGGTGGGGTCGTACCAAAAGATAAAATGCACACTCGTATTTATGGAAAAAAACATAAAATGCACATAAAAACATAAAAAAAACATAAAATCATACCAAAAGATGAAATATACATTTATATTATGGGAAAAAACGCCAAAAGATTAAAATTTACGCTCTTATGAGAATGCACTCTTATATTATGGGGAAAGAAGTACCAAAAGATTAAAGTTCACGTTTATACTATCAACTTACCCAAAGGTTAAAATTTACTCTTAATTATGGGAGAAAAAAAACTGTACCAAAAGATAAAACGTACACTCGCATTATGGAAAAAAAAAAAAACATGTCAAAAGATGAAATGTACGCTTATATTATAGGACAAAAAAAAAACTTCCAAAAGATTAAAATTTACATGTATTATAGAAAAAAAGGTTCCAAAAGATAAAATGCATTTATATTACGGGAAAAAAGTCGTACCAAAAGATAAAATACACACTTATAGTATGGGAGAAAAAAAATAGCAAAAGATAAAAATGCACATTCGTATTATGTATAAAAAAAAAAATAAAACCAAAAAGAACACAAAGATAAAGTTTACGCTTATATTATGGGAAAAAAAATCTTACCAAAAGATAAAATACACTCATATTATAGGTAAAAAAAAAATCATACCAAAAGATGAAATTTACGCTTATATTACGAGAAAAAAATCGTACCAAAAGATAAAACGCACATTCGTATTATGGGAAAAAAAAACCCAAACGATAAAAATGCTCATTTTGTATTATGGAAAAAAAAAAAAAAAAAAAAAACATACCAAATGTATATACTTGTGTTAAGGAAGAAAATCATACAAAAAGATGAAATACCTGTATACACTTATATTATGGGGGAAAAGGAACGCCAAAAAAATGGAAAAAAAGTACCAAAAGATTCAAGTTCATATTTATATTATCAGCGTAGTCAAAGGTTAACATTTACACTTACATTATGGGAAAAAATCGTACCAAAAGATAAAATACACATTCATATTCTGGAAAAAAAAACAGCAAAAGATAAGAATGGACGTTCGTATTATGTTAAAAAAAAAAATATATATATATATCAAAATGAACCAAAAGATTAAGTTTACACTTATATTATGGGAAAAAATCTTAACAAAAGATAAAATATACACTCGTATTATGGGTAAAAAATCATACTAAAAGATGAAATTTACGCTTATATTACGAGAAAAAAATCGTTACAAAAGATAAAATGCACATTCGTATTATGAAAAAAGAAAACCAAACGAAAAAAAATGTACATTTTGTATTATGGAAAAAAAATAAAAACATACCAAATATATACTCGTGTTAAGGAAGAAAATCATACCAAAATGGAAAAAAAAATTACCAAAAGATTCAAGTTCACATTTATATTATCAGCGTACTGAAAGGTGAAAATTTACACTTATATTATGTGAAAAAATCGCACCAAAAGATAAAATGTATTATGAAAAAAAAAAAAAAAAAGTCATACCAAAATAAGAAATGTACGCATATATTATGGGGCGAGGAATCATATAAAAATTAAAATTTATACATTTTATAGAAAAGAAATTATATATAATATAGAAAAAAAGTACCAAAAGATAAAATTAGTTTTATTTTATTTTATGGAAAAATTTACCAACAGATAAAGTTTATGGGGGGGGGGGAAATCGTACTAAAAGAAAATAAATACACTTTTCTCACCGAAAAAATTGTGATTCCAGTAGATCGAATCCACTTGTGGCAAAAATGATTAAAGATCAGTCAGTGAACGGATTCTTTTGACAGGTTGTATATACGTTATCACTTGCGAAATTGACATGAAAATAAAACTTGGAAATTCTGTTTAATTCCTTGGCGGCTCCCGCGTTCAAGATGTTAATTTCTACTCGAAGTGGGTTTGTTTAAACAATGCTTTGTGACGTCTTCTCGTTAAACAATTAGAAATCCCAACTGACAGCGCGATTGTTAGTTATTATCAAAGGATTCCACCGAAAGTCAAACGGCTCTTTTCAAACCGAAAAGGTGGAGCCTTCTGTGAGGTTTCGGGCAATTTAGAAGGGCCTTAATTACACTCGGGATATTTTCTCCCCCTTAACAAATTTATTGCTCCAAGCATTAATTGAAAACTGTCGCTTACCATCGACCAAAAGATTTGTACATTTTTTTTATTAAAAAAAAAATAAAAATAAAAATGTTTTTAGAAACACCGAAGTTTACGTGGTACGCTAAATCTGTTAATTTTCTAAATAACCACACTTGGTACATTTTAACTGCAGGTTCTATTAAGTTGGTCATTAGCGACAATGGAAACCGAGTGGAATTTCAATAATTAACTGCGCGTGACGCTGCGACCATTGTTACGTAACTTCGCGTTTATGAATCGGCAGCGAGCAACAATGTTCTAAAAATGAAATTAACATTTTATTGTTAAAAAAACTGTTTTAAATTACGCGCACGTTCTGCAGAATGGGATAAAATTCTCGAGAGAAAAAAAAAAAGGGAATTTGGAGAAAGATCTTTTTGGAATCAGCTGATGCGAGATGACTGATGCATATCGACTACAGAGGGCTCTGTCTAACATCGAACTGACAGGTTCGTATCAAAAGAAATAAATCCAATAAATCAGAAAACTTGGGAAACTTTTGATAGCGCCGCACGTGTAACGAGATACAGATTTTTTTTTTAAATTCCTTTTAGATGGAAATCGGAAAGTTCAGGATGTACTAAAAATAACAAGATGAGCTCGGGAAATGCACTCTTAAATTGATAATCAAAAAAAACTTCTAACAGAATAAATCTTAAAGTAGGCTTAGCGATTGGTTCATTATTGTACAGACGGGCGTCTTCCAATTAACGGACAGTATTTTGTAATTTACTAAGATCATCCGGGTTGGGCATAATCCTTGGTAGAAAGTTAAGAAAACTCTTATTTGGCCCCTTATTGCTCTTACAAATTCATTTTCTTTTCAAAAGTCGCTTCGCATCGAGATTCGATACGATCATTTCTCCTTAAGCCACCGGAACATCCCCGAACGCTAATTGTACGGCCGCAGAAACAAATCAAAGTGCCCTATCCCCTTCACTAATGAGCAGACGTCGGGGTTAGTTCGGTTTTGTTGAAATTGCTATAAAGAAAAGCCGCGTTTGAAGGTTTGTAATTACATCTGTTAATTATCTTATTTCTGCCCAACGGACAATGAACGCCTGCGACAGGAAGTTGAAGAAATTGATTTCTTAACACTCCAATAGGTCCGGCGTCGCTCCCTGTCTTTTCCGCTCGTCAACACCCACCATCGATACGGACGAGTGGTTTTTCATTAATCACGACATTCTTTAGAAAAACAAAATATTTCATCCGAGGCTTTAAATATTAAACTGGCCGTCTCCTGTAGGAGATTCTCCTTCGCTCCTTTACGCGTAGGCAATCGTATTAGCTTCAGTTTCTCCGGCGAAAGATCATTAAACACGTTTATGGTCGGTTGGCTGTCAAAGACGCGGTTTGTGCAAGACTAAGCAAACCCAAGGAGCACAAAGAGGCTAAGAACGGGTGATCTTAACTGATGTCAACTCTCGGGGGCTTCTTTTATTCGAAGTCACGTTTCGAAATCGGCGAAAGGCCGCAGTAGGAGACGCAATAATTATTGGCACGTTTTATAGGCTCGAGTGGGGCCACCCTCTTATCTGCGAGGATCGCTTACAAACGTCTACCTCTTCATCACAGCGGGCGCTGAATGGTCTCGAGATCATTCCGCACTTAAACTTGCCGTTTCTCTCTACGATAGCGAACGCGCGCGCTCTCTCTCTCTCTCTCTCTCTCTCGAGATGTTCTATTAACTCGTAACTTATGCCTTAATCCCAACTCATTTTACTTTTAAAAGGACGTTTATCTGACACTGGAGTTCGTGTCTCTCCATCATCTCAACCCCCCCCCCACCTTTCCCAATTATTCCAGCATGCACCAGGACAGCAATGTAAGCGCAGGAAACTCTTGTTTCTCGTGTTAAGTAGTAGTAGACGTGCTTGGTTAAACAATGTACCAGCTGCTTCTTGGTAATATTAGATTCCGCTCTTCAATTCTCGTGACCAGAGTTCTCTCCGGCGAGTTGGTGTCACTGCGGATTCTCGTACAATTCTCTGGTCATTTCCGGCGCTTACACAGGAGTACTTAGAGCCACGGTCACGTGCACTAAAGAAAAAAAGGCAATACTACGAGACGAGCCTGAAAGCGTCTCGTTGATGTTTTTGGAAAAACAACATTTTCCCCCTTTGCCCACCCCCCATGTCCCCTCTCGACGCCTTCGCCTCGCCGACGAAGAGCGAAAGAAGACATTAAACCCAAATGAAAGACTGACAAGGGACCTGCAATGGGAATAAGTGTCACGTGATCGGAGTGTCTCGAGACCTCTGCGTTACCCCCTTGCCAATCGCAAATCCATCTTCTCCATTAATGCCTTCGCGATAAGGTGAGGCGAGGAAGACCTCGCTAATCCGCTCGCACAACACGCTACACCAGCGTGACCTTAGTGTCCAGTTATTCCCTAGATGACAAGGACAGACCATGAATACATGGTCTGTAGAATCTGAGTATTTTTCTCTATTTGGAAACCTTGAAGCAAAAATCGAAACTGTCCCCGCCTTTAGACACGGATCTGTTGATATTACCATCCTTTCCTTCTTCGAAGTATTTATCCGTTATTAAAATATATATATTTTTATTTAATCAATAAACACTTAAATGGAGTAGAAAGATAAACAACCTTATTCCTTTCGATTGTAATGAACGAATACATTAATAAAAATTAGTGAATATTTCTCCAGACACACATAAGCCATCATTAAATAGCTTTCCTTCGAGAGATGGCATCCAAGTTATCTGTTTTTGACATCCTCTACTGCGGTCGCCTAGCAACCGGCATCAAGGATAATAACTGCCAAAATCCGTGACGCTGTAAAAGTTGAAGTGTAAAAGTAAGTCCATTTTGAAGAGGTAAATAGCAGTAAAGTAACATTAATCTCCTTAAATACGTTTCTACCAAAACAGTTACCAAGAGCCAGTAACAGAATGAACTGTGAAAATACATACGAAGGAACTGTTAAAAAAACCTATCACAAAAATTAAAATAATTAACGCAATCTTTTAAAGAAAGAAACTTCCTACTAGGGGCGCTACTAGCAAGTAACAGAATGAACCGTGAAAATACGTACGAAGGAGCTGTTAAAAAACCTATCACAAAAATTAAAATAATTAACGCAATCTTTTAAAGAAAGAAACTTCCTACTAGGGGGCGCTACTTGCAAGTAACAGAATGAACCGTGAAAATACGTACGAAGGAGCTGTTAAAAAAACCTATCACAAAAATTAAAATAATTAACGCAATCTTTTACAGAAAGAAACTTCCTACTAGAGGGCGCTTCTCACCAAGTTCCAGTGAACTACGAGTAAAAATGGAAAATTCCTTCCTTCCTTCCTGTTACGAGTTCTTTTTTTTTTTAATATTTGTGCTCAGTAGAACAAGCTCCCAAAATCTGATGGGACTTTTCAAAAAAATCCTGTATAAAGAAGTCTCAAAAAAAAATATTAATCTCTCAAGAAACCGACTAGTTATATTTTCAAGAAAGAGCGGAACTGTTTGTCGCTACCAACTCCAGATGGAACTGTCACTACGAACTGCAGGTGGAACTCTGAAGAGTTAAGCAACACGTTTAGCCTTTAAGATCTTAAATTTCTCTGATGAACTCACTAGACAAAACAAGCTATAAATAAGGCCCTCTAGCCCGGGTGACGTATTCTCGTGCCTTAACATTAATAATGCGCTGTCGGCTAAAGAAGTCGCTACAAATTATTGATGGGGTAGTGCAGCTTGTGTTATGTGGTGGAAGTACTTTTACAGGGGCACTGCCAATTTTTTTTTCCCTGTATCATTATAGCAATAACATGACTAGATACGCTTATTTAAAGAAACTCTTGTGAGAACGAGGTTTCTTTTTTTTTTTTTTTTAACAAAAATCATTAACTCGTGTCGTATTTAAAAACACGTCCGTAGCGGCGTTTCTAAGCGTTTTCTTTTCGTCGCCGACAAGTGAGCGAATGTCAGAGACGGTTTTCAACGCACCGACAGCAAGTGACCGAATCGGGTGTGATTGATGGCTGCCTACGTAGTGTCGGGAATTTTCAGCCGATGTCAAACGGCCTCGTGTTCTCCTTCGAGGACAAACAGTGCTACAAAGAGGAGGAAGGAATGACCTTCGTGACGGTGTGCGGGTCACGGAATATGACAGTTAAGGAGCCCTAAGTTATTCGGAAAATGTGAAAGATTTGGGATGGGGAAGAAGTTCTGTTATTCCGCAGAACTCGGAATAACATCGAGTGTGGTTTGAATAAATATCTGAAGTGAGTAACAGTCCCATGTGTTTAAGATGTTCCATTTCTGGTAGGGGGGAAGGGTGAGGTGTGTGGATGTGTGTAAAAAGTTTACTTTCTTATCCTTTGGAAATTTTGCAGAAAAACTCAATAAAATAGGTGTGGAAAATATGTATACTATGACAAACAAGGAACAAAATAGTGCGCTTAATTTTCAACTGAAAACGGATATTGTAAAATGATAAGAATGGGAAAATGCGCGGGTAAATACGGTAATATTTTGTTTGGAATGTATACTAGGAAAAATAATGGAAAAAAATAACCTACTTAATTTTCAGTTGAAAATACAGATGGCATAATTAGAATATTGGCAAAATACGCGGGTAAATACGGTAATAATTAGCAGGTCTGCATACTTAACGAAATTTTAAAAAATTCGGCACTTAACACACATGAGGAGTCTGTTGACAACGTTTGCCTTAAGTAAAGTAGCAATTCACGCTATTTATATTCCACTTAGAACGGATTTTATGAAACTTAAAAGAAAGGGCAAAACAGAGCCACAAGGTCAATTCAGCTAGCCGTACCAGAAGCCCACCATAAAACCAAGTCGAGTGAATGTTGATGCGAATAACAAGCAGGAGAAACCGTGTTATGTCAAGACACGTGTTGCCCAGAAAAGGCACATTACAAAGGCGCTCTGCTCTAATTAAAGCAGAAGGGCTTTTAGTTGATTTCCAAGGGCATTTGCACACATTCCTATTCCATTTGTTGGCCACTGCCTCAGCACAGAGCAGTTAATATAAAAATGCAGAGACTATAATTGTTTTATCTTTTAATTCTTATATACAGGGTGTTCCAAAATTTTCCCGAAGATGCGAATCTCTTGTTAGCAACTGTTTCCAAGGAAATGTCTTTCAGTTTCAATCCCACTTATTCGGTTTACTCCAAAAGACGTTGGCAAACTTGAAGTAAAGAGGAAAGTCATCAACAGAAGCGTGTTTTCACTCCCGCAAAATATGGACCTTTCTAAAAGCTTTTATAGAATAGATTTGGTTTTCTTCTAGGTCACACGGATCGTAACTTACTGATGATGTTCTCCCAAGAAGTCTTTCTCCTCTTTTTAGATATCGCTGTCATCATAATGTCAAAAGGAACGATAGACGTAATTTCTCTTTCTCTTCTCCATTCGGATTTTAAAATCCGAATGGAGAAGAGGAAGAGAAAAGTCATCCGATTTTAAATCTTCTGACCTTAATACCGGCTCTGATCGCATCTCTTAAAATCCTTCTTGTGAGTAGGAAGTTCTTTGTTCCTTTCTTCACTGTAATCCCTAAATTATCTTGGATTTTCAAAGTCTTTTCGTGACAAAAATATCGCAAGGGACGGTACATCCAAATCTCAAGCTGCCTTCCTTGCTTGCAGAAACTCACAATAATCACAAAAAAGAATTCTTTATACATTCAAAACTGTTTTGGATGTATGAAGAGATTTTTCAAACGGAATTTCAGAAAGATCCACCTAAGGAACAAAAGATGAGGCGATAGTTGAAACAGTTCCAAGAAACCAGCAGTATTCTGCCACAAAGGAGCAGATAGGCCTAGTGTATCTGTAGATAAAGTTTCGGAAATTCAGGAAGTGTTTATTGGTCAAGCAAGGATTTCCCCTCATGAACCCGCATTATGATTCATTTAGGATCCAAACCTGCGTTTGAAAGATCTTTCGAGAGATTCCTTTTGAGATTATCCTGTATTGTATCCTTAAGCATAAACAATATCATCTTACCCACTCCTTTGGGGAAAACCGTTTTACAATAATATTTTATCGAGCTTCATAATCAGGTGAATAATTTATGTACACCCTGTGTAGCCCTCAGCTCTCTGAATCTTCTGATCACGGATCGTTTTCCTTGGGATTCTTAGTCGATCTGGTGAATAATTTACTCCGGGTGAAAAACGAGGTTCCACCCGGAAATTGAGGATGACGAGTTCATGGTATGTGTAACGTATTTAGGAAAGATATGGAAGACAGAAGAGGTGGTGGAGTCACACTTCTTATCAAAAGAAGCCTAACCAACCTGAGGAGCTGGCTGTTCAAATAGTGCAGAAAAAGATAGCATGGGGCAGATGCAGAGCGATGAAAAGTGGTGAAGACTACAACAGGTACCAGTTGATCTGTAATAGTATGGATGGACTTCTCACACTGTCAAAGACTATACCATAGTGCCTAGGCTATGGTTACTCTGCCTGTATTTGTGCTCAGGATCTACAAACTTATGGCCACTGTAGCTCTGTGGGACATAACCTTAGTGATTGTGAGAATAAGGACAAACCTCCAGAATGTCCTAACTGTAAGAAGAAGAAAAGGAGTTGCGCTCACTCTTACCGTGCCGCCAGATGCCAGGAGTATCTAAAAGCCTTGGAACTTGTTCGTGCAAAAACAAATTATGAGTAATACAATTATAAATACTTCTTGTCTAATATCAAGTGCAAAGATCAATTTCTTACAACTCAACTGCATGAGAGCAATTCCTGCTATCAACAATCTGACTACGATTTTTCTTGAGAGGAACATACAGGTATTGGCTCTCCAAAATCCTTGTTCTTATAAAAGGACTGTCAAGGGTTTGCCTTTAAGATTCGAGGTTCTTCTGATCCTATCTCTGCTGGCAATGCCAGCAGAGATAGGATCAGTAAAGTTGGAAACGGAACCCTTATCATGTCCCGTGGTGATCAGCTTACAAATCTGAAGTTGCTTACTCGTTCCACCAGAAGAGAATTCAAGAGGTCTAGAAGGTGTCCTTATCGTAGTAATCTGGAAATTACAGTCTTACAAACCAGATATAGAAATGCCCAAAGACTTTACCACCAAGAGATCTACAAACACAAAAGAGCTTCGTGGGTGGGAAGGCCTTGTAAACTCTCAGGGAAATACTAACCCCTGGGGTTTAGTTTAAAAATTGGTCAACAATAAACTATCTCCTGGTGAGATTTTTACATCAATACGCTCTGATGATGGTTTCGAAGCGCTCTCCTGGATTGAGTCGATAAAGAAAATATTGAATGTCATCATACATCAAGAAGATGGTTTAATTTTTAATACAGAACAGTCTACTATTATAGAGGAAAACTTCAATCAACTGCGGCAGCCTTTTTCCAAGGATGAGGTGAATTGTGCTATTATGAGCTTGAAATCTTGGAAGTGTCCTGGGTTTGACGGACTGGAAGTCGAAGTTCTTAAAAGAGCATGGAGATTTATACCTGATATATTAATCTTTCTCTTCAACTCTTACAGTCTGTCTACGGGCTGGTCTTTTTCCCAAAAGTTTGGAAGATAGCCAATTTGAAAATTCTCATTAACGTCCTGGAAAACTGGCTAATGATCCCCCTCTCCTACAGGCCGATAGCCTTGTTTCCTGTTATGAGAAAGGCCTTCGAAAAACTCATTGCCAGAAGACTTATTGATGCTTATTCGTCTAGAGGACTTTCTTCTCTTTGTCATTATGGGTTTGTGAAGGGACGTGGAACCGAAGATGCCATACATAAATATCTTGAATACTCCGAAAGACGTCCACTAAATACCCGCTGGGTCTCTTCGTGGACTTCAAGGGGGAGGGGCTTTAACACTCTTTGGTGGAAAAGTGCCCTCGAGAGGTTCCGAGAGGCCCGGATTCCAATGCCCTTATTCTGCCCTCTCAGGAGTTACTTTTCTGACCGTCTTATCAAAGTAAGTTGTGGCTTAAATGAGATCTCGAGGTGTTACCAGAAGCTGCATACAGGAGTCCATTCTTGGGCCTCTGTGTTGGAACATCGATTTTGATACTTGTCTGAGTAAAACTTTCTCTAATGTTCGAATTGTAGCGTATGCTGACGACCTGACTATCTTGGTCGGTGGAAATTCTAGAAAACATCTGGAGGACACTGCAAACTCGGTTTCAGTGGAATTATCCAACTGGACATTGACGCATAAACTTCAAATTTCGTCTGCCAAAACGTTCCAGATGCTTCTGAAAGGAAGGTTGAATCCTAATCGTTCCCCTACTATCAAATATAATCGAAAGGTGATACTGGATGACCATCGAAGTTTCCTACCGCATGTGAAGTACGCCAAAGATAAATGTAAGGTTCTGATGGTAAAATTATGGCAGATTGCGAAAAAAGATTGGGGAAATAAAGGACACACTCTATTATAACTGCATTTTCTTGGCAATTATTTCCTATGGGGGTTTCGTCCTGAAAAATTTGCGATTATTAATCAACTGGAGCAGGCTGAAAGATCTGCTCTTCTTTTGATATCACGGGTTGTAAAACTACGTCCACTGCTGCCTTACAGGTCCTACTTGGCAAACTCCCAATTCATACGAGGTACAATACAGATACCTTCTTTTTCATTTGAGAAAGAATATCTCTCTGTACTTTGGTGGTGTTCAGTTAAATCTAGAGGAAAGTGTAACTAGTGAAAAGAAGAGACTGCCTACTCATTTTGTCTCCTTGTGGCAACAGGACTGGTCTTCTGCTTTGGTCGACTCTGTAGCGAGAGAATTTTTTTCTGATGTGAAAGAGTTTCTCAAAAAGGATCTACTCTCGATGTCACCGAGTCTGTATGCAATGTTTCTTCTAAAAGAACATGGTAGTTTAATAAGAAGTTGCTTAAATTTACTCTCTCTGACACGCCACTTTGTTTTTGTGGCGCTGTTGAATCTGCTGACCACGTTCTATTGGATTGTCCATCTTCTTGTGATCTTAGGACTGAACTGGAGTCAGCTGCAAACTTTTCCCGGCTGTGAAACAAAAAAAAAAGATAACCCAGCTGATGAATAGGTACTTCGCATCTGTTTTTATTGACGAAAGAACCTTTAGAAGCTGTGGCTAAGCCTGATGAAATTAGTGATTTCGAAATTGCAGATGACTGTTTATTAGAAAAACTTTTGAGCCTAAACGCAAGTAAGGCTCCTGGAGTTGATGGCATATACTCAGTAATTTTGAAGGAGGGGGAGGGCTAAAAAGTGTATTTAGCCACTGAGGTTAATTATAAGGACACCACTGGACTCGGGAGAGATTCCTTTGGATTGGATAAGTGCTGAAGGATTGCCAATACATAAAGTTGGTTTTAAGAGTGAAGTTGGTAACTATAGACTGGTTAGTTTGACTTCAATGTAGGGAATATATTGTCGGCATTGATTCAGAGTGTTAGAGGCTCAGTCACTAATGAGAGGTTACTGTATAAGCTGGAACATGTTGGGATTACTGAAAGAATCTATGACGACTTGCAGGATAGAAAGCAGAGGGTTGTGATTAAAGGATATTTTTCAGATTTGTGTAACGTCAAGTGGGTACGCCCAAGAATCCGTTCTTGGACCACTGCTGTTTCTGATTTCCATAAACGACATCGACGAAGGAATAGAGGGCGTGATGTCAAAATTTGCAAACGACGTAAAGTTTGGGAGAATCGTTAATGGTCATTGCCAAACAGCGCTCCTTCAGGATGACTAGAACAGGCTTCAATAATGGTCAGAAAAGTGGCAGTTGTGTTTCAATGCAAGGTCTTACACTTGGGGAATAACAACCCCAAAATAAATTACACACTTGGTGGAACTGAATTAAAAACAGTAGAGGAGAAAAGGGATCTGGGAGTTACGATATGAAGTTTCCTGAACAGAGTAGACAGGCGGCCATCAAAGCCCACTGATGTGTCCTTTGGTGATATTTCAAAGGACACATCAGTGGGACACATCAAATATCCTGTAGAGACAGGAAGATCATAATCCCACTGTAAAAGGCAATTGTAAGACCGCATTTGGAATACTGTGTTCAAGAATGGAGACTTCATCTGAAAAAAGACATTGAGCTTCTTTAAAGGGTCTAAAGATGGGCAGCTCGAATGATGAGTTCGGCAGAAGGACGACCGTGTGGGGAAAAATTCCGATTATGTGGGCTACAGAGCTTGGCAACCGAGCACCTCAGAGGTGACCTGATTGAGATTTATAAGGCCTTGAGAAGGGTTAGTAAAATGAATGAAGGCGGATTCACTGTTATATAGAATATCACAACTATCTTTCTGTCGTATCGGACCAGCTTCATCCTGCAGAGTTTGTTTTATACGGATTGTGATGGATTCTTTCAAGGCTACAACAGAACTATCCACCGTGCAAAACTAGCACCTGAATGGATTGCGGAACATTCCCAAAATTTTGACCATCTATCCTGGCCGCCTCACTCTCTAAATACAACTGAGAATATGCGGAATATGCTGAAAAGGGTTGCTCGGCTTCGCACAACCGACCTCAATACAACAGCCGACAAATATCCTGATGGAACAATGCTCAAATCTTCAGCTAGGGACCTCAGATGTCTACTACAATCCATGCAATGTCGTGTATAGGCTGCAATTGGGAGAAAAAAGGCTTCAGTTCTGTAAATTGCAGCGTCTGGAGACTACACACCTGATCTGATTGCGGTGTTTAAGGCTTTGGGTGGATCGAGCAAACTCAATGCTAATGTGATTCCTCCATTTGCTCAGACTACACTCAGGAGAGGACGTAAATTCAAATTGAGGAGGACGGTTGCAGAATAGATGTACGGAAGTGGACAGCTTTAATAAATTCGAGGAAGAACTAGGCAAAGTATTAGAGGGGATGGATATGTGAATTGGGAAGTTTTTTCTTTGGATGATATTTACTGAATAAAGGTTTCTAATTTTTTGGCTAGTGAGTGCAGCTACAAGCCAATAACCATTCTTTCTTTGTTTTTATTTTTGTCCCAGCTTACTCTAAAATACTAAAACTTCCATTATTATTATTATACTACCTTTGAGATATCCATAATAATAATAACTTCTCTAAGACTGGACTACCCGTGTGTCTAATTCACTTGGGACACGACATATCAGCTTATTTGCCCTTGTACGACCTTGAAGTGTTCCCAATAAAGTGGACACTGAATGTATATACAAAAAGAGCAAATAGCCTCGCCTAATACAAAAAAAAAAAATCATTAAAATATGCAAATTAATCAGAACAAATATGCAGAGCGTGCTGCTACTTCTTTTCTCTCTCTCCAGCTTCCACATACAATGTCCCTGTTTCTCCCGAAGCGCGCATGTCCACTTTTCTTATTAAAAGATCGATTCCTCCCACTTTCCATTCCAAAAATATTCTCGGCACAATTCCCTTCTTACGTCTGTGTCTCTGACGGACTCGCTGTACTTGCTTAACTGTTCTACAACTCCCGTGCACCATCCCTCAGACCAGATAGAAGCCGGCAACTTAAAAAGTTGGGTTTATCCATTAATAATCCCTCATGTATCCTCAGAGGGATTTCGAGAAGCAGAAATTACCCTCGAAATGGAAAGAAACTACTTATTGATGAAAAAAGTAGACATTTGGGGACTTTTCTAAGTGCAATACGTTGAAAGAATCTTGCTTTTAGTACCAGTAAATAAATAACTAAAAACAAAAAAAAAATAGTACGCCTTTCTGTACACAGAGGTCGCTACTCGTGAATATACAGTATTTATAAATGTACACATATAATCGAATCCAGTCTATCTTGGTCCTCAGAAAGCTGTGGAATCAAAGCTTGTGTGTGCGCATGCGTGTGTGTAGTTGATCTATCTTATTGGTCAACTGGACATTTGAAATTTCTCTTTTAAATTATCATTAAAGATTGACCATTGCAAGGTCTTTGAAATGTATAAAGCAACAGTCGAGTTTCTACTTTTAGATGGAATTTCCAAATAGTAGTAACATAAGCAAGGAGGTCTCCTGTGGATTGGCATTGATGGACTGCAGATTCGCGATCATTAATCAGAAGGAAGGTTTCCAGACAGTGTCAAGTTGGCAGTTAATGGATTTCTCCGTTACTTCAGAAAGTGTTGAAGATTGGTGGGATGATAACTGAGTGACAGAGATTTGTTGCTCTTTCTAGGAACAGACTGGACACGGGTAGTTTCCACGAGAAGATAAAGAGCCAGCCAAAGTGAAAAGATGGCAAAAGTTTGGTACGTAAACATTTCGTGGATCAATTGTATTTTGTCAGCTGTATTCGGAAACTTTTCCATGTCTTGAATATATTTTAAACATGAATCAAATGAACTCATTGGTGAAGAAAAGGTCAAGGGTGATAGGTGTGTGGTTGGACTGTGTGGTAAGTAAATTAATAAGCTATGTGAGGTCATCAGTAATCATAAAAACCTCAGCATCTGGATCCGTGCAACCAGAAGATTGAAATCATCTGGAGTTGTGAACATTAAAATCACCAAGGACTTGGCAGATGTAGATGGAAGCGGACATCATGGATTTTGGAACTGAGACCAGTTAAATTTAAATAATTTTTTTCGTTTATATTCACAAGATAGTAAGAGTACAAGAAGAGCACCATATTTTCAGTTGACTGTGGTTTAAATCCGCATGACTGCTAAATATGGTGAAGTCTGCTGTGCCTTCTCGTTTGACCTAGACAGTCTTAAAAAAACGGATGACAGTCTTTCATCCACTGGTATGACTTGGAAACCTTCGGGGAGATTAGTTCTTTTCGTTAAATCGTATAAAAGCATCCGTGGTATCACCACAAGAGGATTAGCACTGACACCTCACACAAGAAAAATAATGAAATAAGAAGAAAGATTAAAGGAACCACAGGCACGACTTTATCAGGGGCAATCACTTCAGTAGGTTTCCAGAAGGTCATGTTTCTAGGGAACGAAGCCAAGCGTTCACTGCTGCCCTCATACGATCTGCGAAAAACCGAATAATGCACACAATTACAAATTTCGACGCCTCATAGCCTTAGATGGCTTTAATTCCTTAACTCCGAAAGTGCCCAACTAAAGTCTTCCAGAAGGATGAAGATACTGCTATTGTCTCGCCAAATGAAGTGTCTTTATGCCAAAGCAACTAAGGCGTCGATGCATTATATCTTTAAACTGGAATTCTTAAAGCTCAATCTTTAGAAATCTTCCTAAAGTTCTCAAATAGTTTTCTGCGCATAATCACGTAAACCAGAGTCCACACGTCTTTAGCAAGAGACAAACTATACAGTTCGGTAGTTCTAGCGTTTATATTACATTTATAGGAGTACTGATAAATGAAACATAACGCAGCAGCCACGTCATATTTGATTCATTTTGCAGCCTCCTCTTTCTCGACAGCGCTCTCTAATTTGCCGCATCGATCTGTTGATTACATTCGCCGAATAAATGCGGTTCTTTCACGTCCTCCTACACCTCCTGGCCGTAGGAGAAATCCAAAGCCCGAAAATGTAACCTTCCAGCAAAATAAAAACAAGAGAAAGTCTGCTCATTGGATTTATACTTAAACATCCCCGATTTATTGAAAAAAAAAAAAAAAAAAGAAAAAGATAATAAACGGAAAGATTCCGAAGACCCCCCCCCTCCGCTCTAATTGTATCAAAGTTCGTAAACATTGTCGGCGGCAAATTACGGAACACACGCAGTGCAAATAACGCCGCGAAACTTTGCAAATATTATAAAGGAAGATGGTGTAGTTAGTGGACAGATCGATTACACTTTCGGCATTTTGTGAGTGACTCCGCCTGCGGCACACTTCCATTTAAGCGCGTTTCTCACGACGGTCAACACGGCAGTATTGACACGCTCCTAATTACGGGTTATCTTCTCTTCTCTCTGACGATGGAAAATAGCCGAAGCTCTTTATTTCTTTTTTTTTTTTTTTTTTTTTTATCTCTCTCTCTCTTATTCTTATGCCATTCAGCAAAGCATCTTTTGTAAATGCTTTTTTTTTTGGTCACCAGTGTACTTAAAAATGCAATTCGTTTTATGTAGATTACTGAATCCCAAACATCAATTCTGAAATTAACGACAGTTCTATTAAATGCATTGTGAATAGCGCCATCTACCGTCTAATCCAAGAGATCTATAATTAATTTATTTTTCTATTTTCTTAATTAAAACGGAATATTGATTTTTATAAACAGATAAAAAAGAAAAATTCTAAAAAATTAAATATAAAAATTTAATATAAAAATTATGAAAATACACACAATATAATGTGTGCATTTTTACACGCATTATAATACATAATATAAAAATAATTAAAAATTAAATATCTATTATAAATCTCGTACAGTAGATTGCAGAGGGCGCTGCTTGCTCAATAACGCAATGAATGAAAAATTGTTTACAAGCATACAAGTGTCACTGACCACAAGCGCCATCTACAATATTTTCTGATAATCGACGACAGATATTGTGAAAACAATTCGTGACGTCATCAACCCACTGCGCCTGCGCAGAAATTGTATACGTATGTGAAGTGACAGTGCTTTCCATAGAACTGTCAAGAAAACTACTTAATCTCAAAAAATCAATTTTGAAATTAGCGCCATCTACCGTCCAATCCAAGAGATCTATAATTAATTTTTCTATTTTCTTAATTAAAACGGAATAGTGATTTTTATAAATAGATTTGAACTCTATAAAAATTAAAATGTAAAAATTATAAAAAAATTTAATAAATTATAAAAAATAATATAAAAATTAAATATTTTTGTGAACAACCCAATAACGTAATGAATAAGAAAAATGTTACCAGCAGACAAGGATCACTGGCTACGAGCGCCATCTACAATCTTTTCTGATCAACAACACAGATATTATGAAAACGTTTCGTGACGTCAGTGACACACTGCGCCTGCGCAATAGTTCTACTGTGCGTGAAGTGCTTTCCACGAGGATGTGTTACAACTGGCAAGAAAACGTCCTTGGACACGCTGTTAACTTTTCTTTTTCTTTACGTCATTTCCTCTTTCTTTCCATTTTTTATTCTCATTCTTGCGAAGTGAGTCTCGACTATTACAAGGAGATAACGCTAATAAGACGTCTGTTCGAAATCTGGATTCCTTTGGCGTCTTTTATCTGCCGATTCGTTAATGTATTTCGATCGAGGCAGGTGACGAGGGAAATTGTAGTGGGGATAAAAAGCTGTCGGCGCCTGCAGGGAGCTCCATAGCGGAACAAATAGAGCGTGCAGTGTAACAGTGACAACGTACAAGACGAGCAAATGGCTCTCTACTGATGTCTTCGTTGCCATCAGCAAAAGCAACAACATTCTTCGAACACGTCCAATGTCAACAAAAGGAGGATTATGAGTGTAGGGATTTGTGCGAGTGTAGAAACAAAAAAGAACGTTGTTTTGATCCGATATAACAATAAAACAACAACCGTACGTGATATAAAAACCTGAGCGCCCGGAGAATGTACTCCCAGCCCGGAAATTATCGAATAAAAACGAACAATATATATGGGAAAATATATACGAAGGGTTATGCAGTCGGGATATTTCTCCCATTCGTTTTCTCATTCTGTTTCCTTCTCTCACTCTGATGCAAAAGATGTATTTTTCATTTTCTTTTGGTTTTTTCTTAATCCCAAGTGAAAAAGCGAACAGTTCCGTGAGAAGACGTAATAACTTTAACCGGGAACACCGTGCGGGCCCTTGTGATTTCTGAAATAAGCTTAGCGCATAAATTTTATATCCGGGCTGTCTGACTCAGCTATCTTTCTTCGTGATGCTTTGTAACATATGCCAGACACCAGAATGAGAAAAGTTCTTATTCAAAGGTGGAGAGGGTGGTGAGTGTGCGCAGTTTTGACTGTGACTGAAATAAATGTGCCTCGATGATGGTGACTGCGGCTTTGAAAAATATAATCCGACTTCAACCAAGTCTGGATGTACACTGGCAGTGGATTAAACTTTTATCACTGTACAGGATTAAGATGTTGGCCAAATATTTTTGTGTAAGTTCCGGTATTGTTTCGTCCGTTTGTATATCCTCAGGGGCAGCAGCCCTTAAGAACACACAGCACGTGTACAAAAACGACCCTAATATGGCTGCTAGAAACTGACGCCCTAGGCGAACCATGCAATTGGTATACCAAACCCTCAAGGACAAATGTAAGCCGAGGTTTCGTGGTGACCACCTAGTGTACCTATATGGAGAGCTACTCCTGGACGTATAATAACTGCTCAAGGTGTACCTCATCGGTGATTGGTGATTATTTTCCACCAGTTTCAAAATAATCACCAATTGGTGATTATTTTCCAAGCCCCCAATCCGACCTAGTAATACGAATTATAGAGGCAGTAAACTTTTCTACCTTGGAACTTAAGTAATCCAACTGTGCAAAAAACTGTAATTTGTCATCTAAAAGTACACCTAAATACTTCACCCTAAAAACCAAAGGTATCTGTATATTCTGTCCTTCTTGTCCATTAGGCTCCGTTAATGGCCAGTTATGTTCTTTGTGTCTGTTCGGTGGGCCAAAGTGAGATTTGTTTCAGGGTGGTGGAAGTGCTTTTTGCCTCGCGAAGAGATTTTGAGCGAAAAGCGTGAAAGCCTTATAGTTTTCTTCTTCCTGCAGCACTATGTCCTCCTGATTTCTAAGGATGGAGCGTAGTTTGGTAAACAGCAGGCCACGGAGGTCTTCATAGATATTGAATTCGTAGAGCAGGTGCTCCCAAGTTTCTTCTTGTCCGCAGCTACAGTGAGCTACGTCCGAGATCCCAAAATTGTGTAGCTTCTTCCTCAAGGAGTCATGCCCTGTCAGCAGGTAAGTGGCATGAAGTCCAGGAGAGTACCAGGTCGGGGAAACTAATAAGTAAAGTGTATTCAAACGGCACCATGGGTTTCCCCCATCTCCTCGTTGCTTTCATTGTAGGTGTATCAGTTCACTGGGAAGGCCAGAGATTTAAGGCCGCTAGACCACTGCTGGAGCCCAACGTTGACCACACTTGGCCCCGTGGAGGCAGACCAGGTACAACAGTATTGAGAAATTATTTACTCTGGAAGGCCCTGCCACCTAGTTTCTGGAAGGCCCTGCACATTAGTTTCTGAAGACTTGGGGGGAAAGACAGAAGTATGGGGACGATAGAGAAGGTGACCCCAAGGGTGGGGCATGCCCATGTCCCACGAGGAGAAAAATAGGGAGTGGCGAGGAGGGGAGGGGACAGGAACCCTGTCGCCTCCCCCCGCCAGGGAAGGGAATGAAAGTCGCCAATAGGGCATATGGCAGAAATTGCTGCTGTTCAGTTCGGTTGTGATGTTTGGGTTTCCAGTCCACTTGGTTGGCTTATGTTTCGTTTTCTCAAAAGGTTATTTCAGTCAGTTTCAGGTTCAAATCTGGTTATCTCAGTTCTAGATATGAGCCCGAGTTGAACCCTGTGTCCCAGGGTGCAATCGGAGGGTTGGAGTTTGCACTCCGTATATCATCATTTGGGGATATCCTCTGTTCACTGTTGTTCTAGTGGGTTTTCACTCTCTCTCGTTCTTGGTCCATTTAAGTGGGTATGTTTTCCTGATAAATTTGGGTTTTCTCCTGTTCCTTTCAGTTTTGGTCAGGTCTAGTCAATGTCCTAGTTTTTCGGTCGTTGTGGAATTCTTCAGCTGTATGCATTTTGCGCATATCGGCTGAAGGGTGTATGCTAATCTTCTGTATCCAGGAGATGATGTTCTTGGTTCTTTAGTGATGGCAGCAGAGCTGCGGTCTTAGTCAAGTCGTGGGAGGTCTAAGGATGAAGTCGGCCTAGCATACAAGTTATGAGGTGTTCATCATCTTGTCTTAATTCGTCTTGTCTGTGAATCGCTAGTAGTGTTCTTCTTCTGGAGAACAAGTCCTGGGCAAATCGCGAAAGTCACCTATATTCCTCCTCCGTGTCTAGGAGATATAGCTCATGGTCCTGCAGTGTATGTCTAATCCTGGTAATTAGGTGGCATCGTAGTATTCGCATCTATGCATCAAATGATGCTAGATCTCTCCCTCTCCACAGAAGCAGAGAGGGCTACCGACCAGACCAAAGGCTGTCAATTTGGCATTGAAAGGGCCATGTCCTGTTATCAGGAGGAACCAGGGAAGGGACTGGGGGTACACCCTGTCAATGTTTGGGATGAATTTTCTTCTGACCTCTCCCTTGGTGGAGTGGGCCCATCTACTCTGCCATGCCTGCCGCAGGTGTTTAATCAGCTTGGTTTTCTACATCTTATGGTATAGCTAATGTGAGTTAAAATATTTAGCTCCATTAGCGACGGAAATAGAGGGTGGGGGACACGAAAATTACTCACATTTTCCTGTCTGGCGCCGCCATTTTTAAATTTAAAAATATTTTAAACCTACTCGTTGAGCTCTTTCCAATGGTGTATAATAAGCTATAGGTTGTCGACAACATTTTGTCCCCCCCACATTTTAACCCCCACCCCATTTCTCAGGCAAATTTTTGTCAACAACGATCAATATGGCGCTATGTTGGTTCACATGATGTACAAACCCATGCAAATTTTAAGTCAATAGGTTGAGTGGTTCCAGAGATACAATGCTGTGACATTACAAGGGTCCTTCGTTAGACTACGTACCCTAAAATGAGTCATTCATTTTAAAATACTTTAATCAAACAATAATACACTTTCTATTTGCTTACAAGCGTTTGCAACTTAAGAGATTTTTTCTTATGTTCCATTCCACGATGGATTTTTTTTGAATTTCCAAACACATTTGGCAGCCCATATCTTTATAACATTGCGGTAAAGTTGACACCAGAGATTCATAATTTTCTTCTTTCATTCTTCCAAGAAATTCATTCATAACTGCTTTAAACAATTACCTAACTGCCAGTATCCTGTAGCTTTGTTTCAAATGCACCATCTTAAAGGAGTTTCTTCGAGGCCCAATGAAAAGTACTTTCAGTTTTTGCATCTGTTCAATTGGAAAACATTTCCTTAGGCAGAAAAACACACTTCATCACGTGACTAATACATTAGTATTAGTCACGTGATGTTTCGTCACGTGACTAGTGCATTAGTATTAGTCACGTGACGAAAGGAAGCCCTAAACTTGGCTGCAACATCCAAATAAATAAACAAAATAAACTACCCGCTTGACTCGGTCCTTACGTATGTATTATACAGCTATAAAGTAAGATTTAGAATCCACAAGCTTAAATATTAATTATTGAATTTAATATTTAAAAATATTACAATTATTAAACATAATTATTTTAATTATAATTACTATTATTGAAATTCTCTTAATAATTGAATTAGAACTTCACGATCTATCGAGTTGCAGCGTGCTGCCATCTATCGATTTATACGTCAACAACAATAAATAATGGCATATGGTGTAGTACTTCTCAACAAATACAAATAATAAAATCATGTACTGTATTTAGCTGAAATACCTATAAATTATGTACACTAAAAGTACATTGTAGATAATAATAATCAAAAAAGCCGAAAAATATCACCACCCACTTTTAGCTGAAAACATTTTAACATTCCTTATTGAGTCACAAGACTTGTGAAACCCAGCCTGAAAATAACTTTGATTCATCGATTTTTTTCAACAGTCCACTATTCGGATAAAAGATGGCGCCACAGTACTTTTGCAATTTTCTCGCTTTACGTACATCAAACAAAACAAGATGTATTTTTTTAAAAAAATGAATTAATTTATGCAAAATCATATCAAAACAGATCGCGGGATACATAAAATTGTTTTTAAGCTGAAATAATTAGAAAGGAAATTAAAACATTCATTATATTATCATTAATATCTAGGAATGACAATCTAACAGAGAGCAGATGGAAGACGAGATAAATACAAAAAAAAATATTTTTATTACATATCATTAAGCTTAATTTAGCCAAGTATACGCAGTAATTAAAGCAATTCTTTAAAAGGAGACAGTATTATGAGTCGATGATTGAAAATGCGGGCGTATGTTGTTGTAATTATGTTTAAATTGCGGTTAGGTTAATTTTTCGTTCACTAATTAGAAGTCCATTAAAAAAAGTCCACAAGTCAAAGCGTTTTAATCCTCTCCACCTCTTGTCATCAGTTGATAAGGCTTTCTAGTTAATTACACGAGACAAACAGAGATGGTATTATACAGAGTGTGCGCAGAATCCATAGGATAAGAGAAAGAAAGGAGAAATATTAATCGCAGCAAATGACTGTCTATTTGGTAGGTACAACGTTGCTACAATCCACGAACAAACTAATCATTCTCTATTGGAATGGAAAATTCCATTAATGGTAGATTCAAGAACGCAAACAATGGAGGGAAAATTAAAATTAGATAATTGTCTGCTGGACAGTTTTAGGCGCAACAAGACGCTGATATCATCGCAGGAAACCAACTAACTGAACCACCTCGTGAAAAAGACCCATAAAAAGTCCTTCCATCATGGACGAGCTTTGAATTCGGGTCGAAGTAAGAATGGTGATTCTACTAACTGTGCTACCAACGAGGAATAGAAATGAGGTTGTCTATGGCATAAATGGCATCATTATAAAATGGAAAATGTGAATGAGTTTCAAAAAAAGAATTAAAAGGCAGATCAGGATGTCAACACCGGAGAACAGGATTTTAAGAATAACTGGGGAAATACCATCAGTATCTGGAGACATGGTGGCATCCAGACTATTAATAGTATTAGTAGCAGTAATGGCAAATGATGTAAGAAAACAAACTTATATAGCAGCAGCCAAAAAAATAAAATCTATAGAATTCACCCATACGTACCCTCAAAGAATTTATCTTGTTCTTCCTTGAATCTATTCAACCCATCCACTCCACAACAACAGATGGAAGCCTCTTCCAACTACCCGCTGGCTAAATGTAAACCTCCGCACATCTATCCTGCAATCATCCTTCCCCAACTTGAATTTATGCCCCACCATGTATGTACTCTCCCAAGTGGAAGATTACCATTAACATTAAGTTTACTCAATCGATTCAAGGCTTTAAAGACCTCAATCAGATCTCCCCGCAGGTGCCTAGTCTCGACACGTTGCAATTTGTAGAATTGAAGCCTTTCAAAGTAAGAGCACCCTTTTGTTCCCTTCACTAATCCGGTTTCCCTTCTGCGCACTCGTTCCAGCAGATCTACATCCTTCCTAAAGTGAGGCCTACAGAGCTGTATACGGTACTGAAGATGCGGCCTAACCATGGCCTTAAACAAAGGGACAATCACCTTCTTATCCCTGCTAGCAAAGTTTCTGTATGTCATTGACAAAATCGCGTGAGCTGTCCTGGCAGCACTGCTCAGAGAATTTAATTTCCTGAGTGTAGTACCACACAGTTGATAAGTTGCTCTGGGATTACAGCTACCCATGTGTAGTACGTTGCATTTGTCAATGTTAAACTTCAACTGGCATTTCTCAGCCCATTTCTCAGTACATTAAGTCTAACGTACTTTCATCGATATCATTCAAAAATATTGAAAACAACAATGGGTCCATCACTGAACCCTGGGAAACTCCACTAATATCATTAGTTCACGAAGAGCAGAGTCCATTGATAACCATTCTGTCTTCTTCCACTTAACCATCGCTTTATCCATAGCATCAACTTGGCCTTAATACCACATTGCTCCAATTTGTATTGAAGTATTTTATTAATAAGTATAAGAGCAGCGAGGCTGACAAGTCTTTTATGTGCAACAGTATCAAAAGCCGTTCTGAAATTCAAGTATATAAGTCAACATTATTTTCTGCATCCACTTCGTTGGTCACTGTATCATAGTAACCTACCAGATTGGTTAGACAAGACTGCCCTTGACAAATACATGCTGTGATTGCAGTATAATTGCATGCCTGTCCAGATGCTCCTGTATTACTTCTTTAACCAGTGATTCCATTATTTTTCCTGGAACAGACATTAAGCTAACAGCTCAGTAATTACTTAATTACTCATGTGGCCTTTTGATCCTCCTTTATGAATTTGGGGCATATTCGCACATCTCCACTCCATAGAGACCTCCCCTACGGAGTGGAGAGATTCTATCCACCCCATGTTCCATTTTCATGTGCATCTTCAACAATTTCTCTTCCACTTTCCTTTCATCACGAAGTAATTTTTCTCTTAGTGTTTGATAAACTTCTAGCATTCCCTTCCCTAAAGAATTATAGAATCATGCTGAAGAAATTCCTGTTAGGTCACAATGTCTATGTGTCTACTATTCTTCCCAGGCACGATAGGAGGGATTATATGCTGAAAGCCTTGTGGATTAACTGAAGACTTGGACTCTGCAAGGTTTTTGGGGGGAAATATCCATCAGCAAATGTATAATGAGAGTGGGAATAATCTACAGGCCAGGTGAGTGTGAAGATTATGATGAGAGCCTCTACATGCAAATGGAATGGACAAACAAGCATCAAATGTTTTATGGGTGATTTTAATTTGCGTCTAATTGATTCTGAAGAATTCCTTAGAATACTTCAGATATATAAACGTAAACGCAAAGAAGAGAAGGACAAACCATATCGGACCCTTATCTAATGGACGTGGGACAGTACAGTAGATTTTCGAAATAACGACACCCCAAATAACGGAACATTGAGATCCATACAACGCATTTGTGTTGTATGGTAACATACAACGCAAATGCGTTACAGTGCTAAGTTTCTGTACTGATATCACGGATTATGGCGCTGTTTTACATTTATTTTAAATTACAAATCCCTCACTATGGCTCCTAGAGTTAAGAAACAATTTTGTTTCTTCTCGTACAGAGAAGAAAAGAAAAGAAGAACAACATTAAAGCTTCTTGGCAAACTTGATATAACAGAAAACAGAACGGGTGTAAATATTAATGGCAGAATATAACACTGGCTCGTCAACATTTTTATGTACAGTTAACAAAATTACATTCTTCATCTCTCTATTGCTTATTTAGCCTCATTATTTCTGTAATTAATATATTAAAAATAAAACTTTCTAAATACCCCAGCTGAAGTTGCAGATGAACTCAACAGTTACTTTGCATCGATATTTACAGAAGAAAAACCCTTCACGTCAATGAGAAATTCTGGAAGTGAAGTTGAAAAAAATGTTTGTTTGTTTGTTATTTGGTTTTTAGGAGCATTAGCAACTAAGGCCATATTGCTCCGGGATATGCGGTGGTCAATTCCTGACCTTTCCGCATCCTCCGTATTTGGTGGTGACGGGCTCGAACCCCGGTCTAATCAAGAAGCGTGTGCTACACACTGCTGCTCCTGCCCACCTGGCTACGGAGGCGCCCCATTGGATTGGAAAAGTGCCAATGTATCTCCAATACATAAGGGTGGGGGACCTCCGTAGCCAGGTGGGCAGGAGCAGCAGTGTGTAGCACACGCTTCTTGATTAGACCGGGGTTCGAGCCCGTCAGCACCAAATACGGAGGATGCGGAAAGGTCAGGAATTGACCACCGCATATCCTCGAGCAATGTGGCCTTAGTTGCTAATGCTCCTAAAAACCAAATAACAAACAAACAAACATAAGGGCGGTTCTAAGAATGAAGTGGGAAATTACCGGCCGGTCAGTCTAACTTCAATAGTAGGAAAAATCATGGAGACTATGATCAAGGGCGGAATTCAGGATCATTTAGATAGAAATGGAATTCTGAAGGATACTCAACATGGTTTTGTAAAGGGAAAATCATGACTAATCTGGTTAGCTAATTTGACAGGGTCACTGAAGAGCTGGACTTAGGGAATAATTTCGACATTATTTATTTGGATTTCAGCAAAGCATTTGACTCAGTCCCACATGAGCGGTTGCTTTATAAGCTGGAACAGGTTGGAATCACAAGGAAAATCCTTAGATGGATAGCAGGATGGCTTCAGGGCAGGAGGCAGAGGGTTGTGATAAATGGCTATTCCTCAGATTGGGTTGATGTAAGAAGTAGGATTTCCCAACGATCAGTATTAGGATGACTATTGTTTTTGATTTTCATAAATGACATCGATCAAGGGAAAGAGGGCGTGATGTCTAAATTTGCAGATGATGTAAACATTGGTAGAGTAGTTAATGATCGCCGCCAAGCAGAGCTTCTTCAGAATGACCTAGATAGACTTCAGGAATGGTCAGAAAAATGGCAGCTGTGCTTTAATCCTGCAAAGTGTAAGGTATTGCACCTGGGAAACAGTAATCCCAGAATAACTTATACATTTGGTGGAGTTGAACTAAAGTCGGTAGTGAAGGAAAGGGACTTGGGTGTCACGATACAGTGGAACACGATGTTCTCCGAGCATTGTAGACTGGTTGCAAGGAAGGCCCATGGCGTCCTATCGATGATTTATTGAACAATCGCTAGTAGAGATAAGGACAACATAATCCCATTAAATAAGGTTATTGTTGGACCACACTTGGAATACTGTGTTGAAGTATGGAGACCGCACCTAAAGAAAGACATTGTTCTTCTTGGAAGGGTCCAAAGGCGGGTAACTCGCCTGGTGAGATCGGCAAAAGGGCGTCCTTATGAAGAAAGGCTTCAAATATGTGGGTTGCAGAGTTTGGAAACTAGACACCTTAGAGGAGATTTGATTGAGGTGTTTAAGGCTCTGAGAGGCAAGAGCAAAATGAATAAGGACGAAATTTTCACGGTTATAAATGATTCTAGAACTAGGGGCCATAATTTAAAGTTACGGGGGAGAGTTGTTTAGACTGGATTGCAGGAAGTTTTATTGGAGTCCGCCAGTTATAAATTACTGGAATAAGTTACCTAATTGGTAGTACAGACTGACAAGTTGGGGAAATTCAAAGGTAGGCTGGACAGTTACCTACGGGAGGAGGGAAACGCATAGGTTGTTTATTTCCTTTTCTCTTATTAATTATTTATTCATTCTTTAAATTTCTTCTTCTTATTTTATTTTTCTTTGCTGGCGCAGCATAAGCCATAGGCTTCCTTGCACCATGTGGCCATTTCTAATTTTAATACTAATTCCTCCTGTATGAATGTAGATGCAAAATACCTATTCGTTTTGTCCGCAATCTGAGCATTATCTTCCACAATTAATCCCTAGACATCAGGTGGCCTAATGTGATTCAACCCATTTCTTCTATTCCATCTACTGTTATTATAAGCATAAAAGTCTTTGCTGTTTTTCTTTGCCACAGACTTCTCATAATTTGGCTTAGCTTTGCCTAACCTCCTTTGTGACAGACTAATTTATATCTACCATCAGCTTCTGTATCACCTGAAAATTAATGTCTATTCCATGCACTCTTCTCTGCGACATGTCTCATTAGTTTATCTGACATTCATCTAGGCCTAAACCTTGAACAGTATTTCTTCACTGGTATGAAAAAGCCTAGTAGCTTCTTCGATTACTCCCCATTTAGAATTGGCTGTTGGTAACATCATCAGTTGGTCCCACTGCGCATAATTTAAAAACTGTCTGAGACCAACCTTGACAGTAATTATATCTTTAATTAAATTGCACATTAGTACACTGTAATCGCTGTCACCCAGTGGGACTTTTATCTGCAGATTCTTAACGCATGAAGAACCACTGACGATAACCAAATCAATCCTCTTGTTGCCTCTCTAACATGCTGCTGTAGAAAACAGTACCCAAGGCATCTCCAAATGTCTTCATAGCTAGCAGTAATCCTAAAATAACATTTTGGGTGGCACCAACTCAAAGCGGTGATTGTACAGGCCGATATCACATTCCTTCTCTGCAATGAAAACAAACTACTAGAACAGTTCATGGGGTCTTGTCAATGATATACAGGGGCTTTGCCAAGAGGAACAAGGAGGTGATTATTCCATTGTATAAAGCAATGTTTAAGCCACGTCTTGAGTACTGCATACAGGTTTGGTTGTTGTTGTTGGGTTTCAGACGCATCAGCAACTTAGTCCATATTGCGCCATATATGATATGTCTCTAACCCGTGTGTGTTCTGTGGTCGACTTGCTGGACGAAAAACAAGAGTTTCCGGGAGAAAAAACCATCCTACCCTCGCCTGGGTACCGACTAACTCAGCCACGTTGTTAAAAAAGCCTATAAAAATTCCTCACATCATCAACGGGACTCGTATTCAGAAAATTCTACCAACTGTGCTATCCACGAGGGCTGTATGTCTGGAAATCTCAATTACGGAAGGATGTGGACCTCTTCGGAGAAGAGCAACAAGAGAGTACTCTTACTAAGAAAGATTAGAGCTCTGTAACTTGTAGACTCTGGAAACCTGGCATCTGCGTACTGACTTAATTGAAGTTCATAAGGATTTAAAATGGTTAAGTAAACTAAATACTAATGGCGTCTTTAATCTTTCTGGGATTACACACATACAAGGGGACATAAAGCAAATTAAGAAAGGGTGGTTGCAGAATTTATGCGCTGAAATTTGCATTCAACCAAAGAGTAATCAATTGTTGGAACAAAGTTTCACTAATGTTGTAGATGTGGGTAGTTTGAATAAATTTAAAGGTTTGTACAAATCTTACTTAATCGTTACATAATCATTCTTACATTCCCCGACGCTAAAAGTGACTCTTCAATTTCGCTTTGAACTTCACCCAACTACTAACTAACCTCGACCACTGTTGCTGGAATTTCATTGCAATGGAATTCTTCAATGCGTTGCCCAAAAGAAACATCAAGATCCAGCCTTCTGTTTCCCCACAAAAATCTGCATTTGTGACCCCTATTCTTTCTTTTTCCAGTGAAAATATACCTCCTTCGTTCATTTTATTGATCCCTTCAGAGCATTAATACCTCTATCGGATCCCACTATGATGTCTAATTGCCATGCTTTGCATTCCGCACTCTCTAAACTGTTCTTCATATGAGCATCGATTAGCATCTCTCACCAATCTGGTTGTTCTTCTCTCAACCCTTTCTAAAAGTCCTAAGTCTTTTTCAAGCGTGGCCTCCAGACATGACCCAACGTCTAGAAAGTCCTGTATATCATAAATAAGAAACCATGCTTTCTAGCCGCCTGTTTACACTGCGTGGAAAATTTCATATGTAACTGAATCGTAACCCCCCCCCAAATCTTTTTGTGTCCTAGACAACCTTTTACTCTACTGCTCCGAGCTTGTAACTCCTGGATTTCTGTTTTCCAAGCGTGGAACCTTGTATTTACAAGCATTAAACTTCAGTTGCCATTCTTAAGGCAGCCGATATATGTCATCTTAAGGAGAAATGCCTTGTTATGGCGGTTTACCACCCTTTCTACCTGTAAATCAAGAAAACTTTTGACAACTTCCCCTACACTCGCTTACCACTGTCATTAAGCAAGATAAAAAACAGAAGAGACCAACACTGACCACTAAGGAACTCCATTTATGACACTGGTCTATCCGTTTATGATTATCTGTTTCCCATCTTTTAGCCAGGCCATGATCCAACAAAGGATCTTGTCGGTAACCCCAGCTTTATGACTTTGCCACAGCAGTTAACTGGATTGGTCAAGCAAGGATTCCCCCTCACAAACCCACATTATGATTCATTTAGGATCCAAACCTGGGTTTGAAAGATCTTTCGAGAGATTCCTTTTGAGATGATCCTGTATTGTATCCTTAAGCATAAACAACACTATCTTACCCACTCCTGGTCTGTATTTGCCCATAACGTCTTTCTCACCTCCTTTGTGAATTGGAGAGACATTAGCGCTACTCCAGTCCAGGGGGATTTCTCCGAAATCTAATAATGATCTCATTAACATCTTCCAAGGAATGATGAGTTCACATGCAACCCCTTTTAGCATAAAAAGATGTATACTATCCACTCCAAGATAATTAACCTTCGCTCAACTTCAGTAGTATCCCATGAACTCTTCTCCAAGATTCATACATCACTTGATTTACAGCGGCCTGACTCCCTGTCACTGGTTCCACATGGTTGGAATGGTCTTTTAACTCCAAGGTACATCCACTTGATGACCACAGAGGTTAATATTTGCAAAACCTCCACTGCAACAAATGAATTGGTAGCTCAAAGGACATGGTGACATCCAAAGATGAGGTTGGCTAATTGTATTCAGATATATTATGTCCTCCCATTTATATCCGGATACCTAATGATTTACAAATAATCTTTATTTATAGAAAAACTAATAAGGCGTGCCGAAACCTTTGGGCTTTATGATAGAATGTATCCTCAATTGAACACTCTCTACCAGTTCTTGGTAAATGTCCTCCGATATTTCCTGCTCTTTGGTCATCAAAGCAGCGACCACTTCAGCTGTTTTTTTGAGCAATCTCTCATCACACACACCCAACGATCCAATTTTTCATACAGGTTTTCTATAGGATTGAGGTCGAAGTTCTGGGCTGGACAATCCAACTTTTAGAAGTTCGTGTCGTTAAACCAGTAGTGGAACGTTGTTCTGCTAGTACAGGTACATCCCTGTTCCGACGTGCTATCACAAGGCAGATGACGTCTTATTGTTCAGGACTTCTAGACAGACCTCAGCAGTCATTTTGTCAAAAACAACCGATGGTTCAAGGCCAAACAATGAAGAATAGCCTCAAACCATCACGCTGCCTCTCAAACTTCATTGTCGGGACAATGCAGTCCGCCAGTAAATTCCTCTGGGCATCTGGAGAAGGCTAGCGCACCAAGACTGGTAGATTATACACAGTAAATCCTCACTCCAACACACAGCTTTCCATTAGATCAAAGGACAGTGGCCTTTCACCAAGCTAGATGACGTCTGGCATTAGTTAGGGTGATCAATAGCTTGTGGATGGATGCACAACCGTAGTGATCCATACTATGCAGCGCTCCGAGCACTGTACTAGTTTTCACAGAATTGGTGACTCCCCACCCCCTTTTTTTTTTTTAAATAAATTACAAATTATTCGAACACCTTTTTTTTTCTTCTAAAAAAGTTCAGATATTAAAATTGAGACACATTATTACGGGTTTATTCAAACCTGAAAACATTTCCACATTTTACTCGCGTGTGTTCAAAAAGCTAGAGATTGATATACACTGCCTTACCAAAAGTGTTAGGAATACACTACTTTTTTTTAAAGCATTCGTGAGCTCCAATAATGAAGAGGGCTGTCTTGGCCTTGTCTTAATTATACGTTGTCGTTCTTTGGAAAAATGCTCAAGTGGGCTAAGGTAGAGTTTTGTGCTGGCCACTGCAATGTTCCGATATTGTTCCCTTCAAACCACACGTTTATAGTCATTGTTCTGTGAGATGGAGCGTTGTCGTGTTTTACGTCACTATTGCAAAATGTAGGGGTTGTCCATGCAAAGCGCCTCGGAGTTAACATTTAGGTCGTTCAGGAGTCCAATCGTGTTTGCTGGAAACATATGAGCTGGTTTGGTTGAAGGCAAGTCGGATCGTAGAAGTTTGGTGGTTGGTTGCTTGGTTGGTTGTTCTGACATTCGTGGAGGATGACGAGTCTGTCGATGTTGGGAGCATCCAGTCTATCCGAAATGAGCTTGGAGAGGGTAATTATATTGCGAGTAGGCGATGATTTGTTTCCAAGGGGTCCTATTGAGGGATCGCAGAAGCCAATACTCAAGCCCCAAGAACTGCTGTAGGTAGGGTGGAGAACCAGATTTCCGAAGTGTAGAGAGCCACCGGTACCACACAAGTTAGGATAAACCTAGTTATCAGCTTGTTATAGTCGTAACCAACCAATTCCTGTCCAGCAGACCAAAGGGCTGTGTAGAATTGTTTCTTGCTTCCTTGAAGTGCTGCAAAAATGACAGGCTCGAATCCCAGACCAAACAAATGTCCCTGTGGGAGTTGACAAGTTTAATTTGATGCCCATTTATAGACATCATACCCTCCTCCACTCCAAACTCTATAAGTATCGTGGATGGGGATAGCAAAACCAAGAAGCACCATCCTACCATGCATGCATCACGGAATATTTCTGGATTGAGTTCATCTCAATGCAATAAGAAAATTTCTATTAATGCTTGTCTAAAGCGTAGTTAACTTTGAATAGAGTTCGAGTTGAATAAGTTGTTTAAAAAAAAAAAAATTAGTAATAAAATTCCAGTAAGTGCAACCCCATGCGTTCTCGTTACCTGCGTTCGCCCTCCATCAAAACGAACATCAACTGTATTAATGAGTTTCCATTATTAGAGTAAAGCTTGCCTCGATCATTCTACCAAAATACCTCATTACGGATCATTTCAAAAGATCTGAAGTAGCGTTCTTTCTTCTCTTAAGAATTCCAATATTCCTCGCAAAAAGCGAGTGCTACCTTCTGTCATGCGAAAAGAACAGAGAAGAAGAAAAATGCGCGGCAATTTCCGCGTAATGGCCGTCAGTAATCAAGTTAGCTTTGACCTTTACTATTTCCAAAGGCCTCCCTCGCTGTTTTTTGCCTCCAGTGCATTTTCTAAGCGCGCATTTTTCTTCAAACGCAAATATCATTTTTAAAATTCACGCAAATGAAACCGAAGTCGTCTGCTAATAGGGACCACGTGCCCCGAATGAAATATACAAGCTACAAATAGCGCGGGACTGTTCTGTCTCAACAATTAACTTACACGTCACAGCACGTGGAACGGTTGGTAAATTCGCGCGCCACTAACTAAACAATGAAAAACGCAAATTACGTTTCTGCAAAGTGTGCTCTTGATGAAGTGTTTGTCATAACGAACCGCAGGAAGTTAAACTTTCTCCGAGTTTAAACTAGCAACAGAGGACTAATTCGGTGCACCAATATATCAACCGGAAGGCGGCGCTCGCACTTCTAAAAACGGATCGTCTTCCAAGTCGGAATAAAGGAAAATTAATTAAGGAAAAGGAATAGCGAATAAAAATATTTTGCAAAAGAAATGTTTACTTTAAGAGGATTATAATGTTCGAATAGATTTCTCCAATGTGTAAATGTTTACGCATGCGCGTTTCGGTCATATGTTTTCTACTTATATCTTTTACGTAGAAATAAGAATACACCCCGGAAATTAATTAGTCGACGTGCTCAGTTATTAAAAACATTAAAAGATGTAAAAAATATAATTAAATATTAATTTCTTTTGCGTTTTTTAATCATTTTTTTAAATTTAGAACTTGAGAATATAATTACAGCTTTTTGGATAATTGTTGTTAAAACTATAATTAGCATAAGTTCATACTTCCACTTGGTGGCGCTGACATAATGTCAATTATCATACAGTACAATATAAATTTTACTTTTATAATTGTAAATTAAATTTTAAAAATGCGCCGAATTAATAGAGAAAATAAACAAAGTTTGCAATACAACAGCGCCACCTATTTCTCTAACGCAGAACCAGAAGTATCTGATAAGATTCTCCCTTTTTGTAGACTTCAACGTAGACATCAGATGACGACAAATAGAGCTCAATTAATAGAACGCTTCAAGAAAGGGGACTTTTGGTTCCCTTTACCTTGCTCCCCCCCCAGAAAAGCAAAGTAGATGCAGACAACGCCATTAATGAAAACAATATTTCATTTACAGATTAGTCAACGTTCAGCCTTGAAACTGATTTTCGAAACATTCTCGTTTGGAAAGGGATGGGAGCGTGTTTCATGCTCTATACCTGAGGCCCTGCCCCTTACAATCGTCCATATGCTAAATTCGACTTTTTGTAGAGGAGTTCACCCCAGGGGCTTTGCATGATTTGAATCATGCAATTCAGCAAAAAAGTAGGATAAGATCTCGACAACCGCGCTCTTATATTAATCACATGATGGTAAAGGGAACCAAAAGTCCCCTTTCATCTGTTCATTGACATCACAAAACCTGTCAGCCAATTACAAGGGGACACCGTATATTGGAGTATGGCCCACATAATTCCATACTATCAATAATGCGCATGCTTCACTTCTATGAATTCGATAAAAATAATAAACTGGTGTTAAAATTAGATAATATATTTATTTTAATTTAAAAGCTTCTGCGCTATGCGAAAATATTAACAAATATTCAATAATTAATTAATCATTATTTACTAAAAACTGTAAGGATAGTCTCCCTTAAGAGAGAGTAATTATTTAGCATGAGGGGGAGGAAGGAAAGGTTAGAAAAAGCAGCTAATAATCATAACGCAACATTACAGGAAACAAATTAATGTGTGTAATAATTCCACTTATATATTTGTACACTATCACGGATTAAATTTTATAAAATTACTTTTATACTCTTGGGGAGGAGGAGGAGCATAAAAATATCAATAACTAAATAGGAGGCTCACAAAAGCTTGAGAAATACTAACGTAAGGAATTTTTATGAACACCTTTCAGGATAATGTTAAAACCAAGCATTTTTATTCCTTACCTTGCACTAATAGATGTCTGTTAATGAGCATAATTAATCCATCGCAAGGAAATCACCTTCATTAGCACTAATTAATTAAAAATCCAACACTTAAAACACAATGAATTCACTTAACGCACTGGGGATTGCAGACACCTGTTAAAAATTTAATTCGACCATTTTGCGTTGTCTTTCGTTTCATTATGCAATTCGTGGCCGAGATAGATGGCGCTAGGTTCGAACGCACACTATCACGCGTCTGCAATAACGGCACGCGCGCGTTCATCACATTTCGTCTGGAAATTTTCATGGCGACGTAAATATTTCAAGTACCAGAGGAACTTTTTCTCTCGCAAGATACCTATTCGAAGCCTACGCTGCACGTGTATGGAAATAGGTTCTAATCTCATACGATGCCGAGAGCCTACCATTAAACCACTAACTTTTTTTGTGTGTGTGTTAAAGTGTAGTTGATGACTCTGATGGTGGAGCGGAGATTAATCGAATGTGGGTTAAGGGCTTTTCTGTGAAGATTGCTAAGACGATTTGGGGCGTAGTGTTGTCATTAAATAAGAGAGTGAGAAAAGGTTAGGTTACCTAAAATCAGTTACACAAAAATTTGAATTATTTACTAAATAATTTTACTAAATATGAGAATTCGAATTGTATAAGAATAAGAACTACCATCCATCACCCACCATATTCTCCGTGACAGTCCTGAGCAAATACACTACGGAATCCCTGGAAGGTCGACTATAACTAATCTTGCCACGACCACACTGCACATTTTAGAAGCCGTAGAACAAAGACAAGAGCTGTCAAGAAGTTACCTTGACATCGATCCTACATTTGACAACATCTATATACCCAAACTCTTACATCTCTTAGAAAGCTATTTCGATTTCCGTGGTAATGTTCTCTGGTTCCTAGAATCTCCTCTATCCAAGAGGACCCTTGTGCTAAAAATCAGAACGAAGAGCTTCATGTGTCAGATAACTGCTGGTGTGCCTCGATGAGGGGTCCTGTCCGGGTTCTCTTCACAGCGATCATGGTGCCGTTTGTGACCAACAAATGCAATTGGATCATATATGCTGACGATGTCAAGCTCCTTCTAGGATATCGCCATCCGACTCGACAGCCGAAACCACTCAGCAAATCAATAGGGCATGGCTGACTACCTCAACGCATTCAACCAAATTAATCCTCTGAAATCGGCACAAATCACTAAAGGGCAGTCCAACAATTCTGAAGCCTGCAATTGTCTTTCAATGACCCTCATATTGTATGACTACAAAAATATGCTAAAGTCGTCTACAAAGAGGGCACTTTCTTATCCTGGAAAGGAGGTCGTTAGCTTCTAAATACCACAAAAGACGAGCATTGACCATTCTTTCCAGGATCTTGCACAAGCAGCTCGTCAGAGCAATAGGACGGTAATTTTTTGGTATTTTTGGATCCTTTCCTGGTTTCGGAAAGGGAAGGACTGTTGCCATATGCCATGAGTCCAGAAATGTCTCTTCAATATAGATTCTATTATAGAGACAGAGCAAACGATCCATGGATTCCGATGAAAGGTATTAATCATCTCATAATGGATGTCATCTGGCCCAACAGCACTCGCCTTGGAAAGTGAGAGTGCTGCTTTCAGCTCCCACTGTGTAAAAGGCTGATTGTATTCCTCGCAATTGTTAGAGGACAGCTTCGGGTGATGTTTTTCTGATCTTTGTTCGATCGCGAGGAACTCTGAGGGGTACGATGTTTCTGAAGACACTTTAGCGAATGTCTCCCCGAGAGTATTTGCAATTGCACTTAGATCTGCAATTGTACATCCATTATGTTCCAGGATCGATGAAGGTTGTGAGGTGTATTTGCCCTTCATTTTCCGAACTTTGTCCCAGATGGCTTTGGGATTGGCAGCCTGTGTAAGGGAAGATGAAAATCTGATCCAAGATTCCTTTTGGCCCTGACGTCCGATGTACCGTGCTTTGGCACGTGCACGTTTGAAGGCGATTAAATTATCTGTGGTGGGGTAACGACGAAATATTCCCCATGCTTTGTTTTGAGCCTTCCTAGCTGCTGTGCATTCTTCATTCCACCATGGTTTTGGAAAACCTGGAAAGCGGGACGATGTCCTTGGAATGGCAAATGCCGCTGACTGGATTGAATTGCCAGATCACGAAAGGCATTCCAGTCGGCGTGATCGATCTTCCAATGTGGTATCCTCGACTGGTGACATTGTATCCCATTAGAAATGGTGGATAACACGGGGAAGTGATCACTACCATAAAGGGTTTCTTCAACCTCCCATGTACTCAGAGGCAGGAGGAAAGGGGAGCAGATGGAAAGATCAATGGCAGTAAATGTACGGGTAGCCGTGTGGAAAAATGTGTTAGATCCCACATTTAGAAGAGCCAGATCATTGTTTTCAAGCAATCGCTCGATAATCCGACCTCTTCTATTGTTGTCAGAACTACCCCACAGAGTATTATGTCCACTGAAATTCCCTAATAACAGAAAAGGGGGTGGCAATTGCTTAATGAGATCATCAAGGTCTACCTGGGGGATGTCGTTCCCAGGTGGAAAATAGATGGAACAAACTGTTAAGAGAAACTCTCCTGTAAGGCGAACTGCTACAGCCTCTAAGTTGGTGGTAATTGGTATAGCTTGGAAGGGGGTGTCGATACCACAAGGATGGCGACTCCTTCGTGGGCGGATCCCTCCCCAACTCTGTCTCTGCAAATAACTGAGCAGTTACGTAAATAAGGGCCTCATTTACCTTTAAATACGTCTCCTGTAAGCAAAAGCAAGTTGGTTCATGTTTACTCAGGAGAGCCTTGATGTCATTTCTATTTCTACGGAATCCACGGCAATTCTATTGTAGAAATTAAAATGTACCATTATTTAGATTTGTTGGGTCCGTCTGGTGGCTTCCGAAGGGCTGAGGGCTTTGTTTTCTCAGTCCTGGGTTTATCTCTCTTTGGAAAGACTGGACGGTGGCCTGTATCCATTTCTTCTTCTTCTTTCGCAAAGAGTTCCAGGACAGACTCGTTCTGTACCTCCTTATCATCGACATCTATTGTCTCTTGGATTGTAGATGCTTGTTCCCCTTTCTTTGGAGTTTCTTTAGCACTCTGTTTTGGAAGTGGTGGAGCACTAGGAAGTATGGATATAGCAGTGGCAGCTGACTGCGATTTTTGGGAACTTAATAAATAGCGCGCAATGGGGGTAAATGACTCCCTTGGTGGAATACTCATATCAGTCTGAGTACCAATGGTACTTTCTCCCCGAAGCTTTCTGGACATATGAGGGCTTGGAGCTATTTATTGGTTGGATGCGTTTTCTGGCCTCAGAGTATGCAGGGTATTCTCCTTGGCAGTTAGTACAACTTGGCTTAGAAGCTAAACATTCTGTGCTCTCGTGGTCTTTAGCACCACAGCGAGCACAGGCAAGGGTGCCACGACAAGCTGTTTGAGAGTGGCCATACTTTTGGCATTTAAAACACCTCAGTGGATTCGGAATATAAATCCTCACTGGGCAGTTTAAATAGCCTGCTTTTATGGAACTTCGAGACTGTGGGGTGTTGAACGTTAGGATGAGAACTCGGGTAGGGTCAAGATTCCCATCCTTCCGCATCAATATTCTTTTGACAGCCGTTACTCCTTGGTCTTTAAGTTCAGAGCAGATCTCTTCTTCAGAAACATGAAGAAGGTCCCACTCTGATATGACACAGCGTGAGAAATTCAAGGTTTCATGGGGAGTAACGATGATGAGTAATCCCCCTAACGATGTGGCTTTCAGTAGTTGCTGTGCATGGTGTATCAAGGCTGGACCCCTCAACTAACAGGATCCCCCTTTCCGAGTTTCCACGGGTCGCGGCGCACGGCTGCACATGCCAGATTCCAATGATGTAACCCTGGAACAAAGGTATGGACGTTATACCCCAGTGATGCTAATCTGGAAGACCAGCAGCATTACTGGGAGTCCCCTCACCACGTACAGGTGCCGACGTCGAGGGGGCCTGTAGTTGCAGCAACCTCTAGAGGTCCTGTCATCAACTGTCTCTTGAGACAGTTGATGGCAGGACATCGTAAGGTTTCGTCTTGCTGTTAGAGCCATATAGTGGTCTGTTCTGGTTGACGTAGCCCTCGGGCAGCACTCCTTCTAATGGATCCTGTCTCTTGAAACTGCCTTCTTAGTGCCGAGACGAACTTGCGTGACACATTAAGTCAACATGTCACCTCTGCCTTCGACTGTCCGACTTCAAGTCATCCAACGACCCGCCATCTGAAGGAATCATATAAACGACGATGACTTGCCATCCTGAGCACTGGAGATGTTTCTTTCACACTGAGAAAACCAAACAAAATACGGGAATGAGGTCACAACCCGTGTTTTTATAGGCATAATGTGCGGCTCTGTAAGGTGGTAGATCGATTTCTGTTGGATACTCGGAATTTTGACACCAGGACCCCTATTATATCAAATATTCGCCTTCGGCGACACCATACACAGTAAATTATTCATGAAAAACATTTTGTTCGGTTAATTTTGTAGAGCAGTGTATATCATTTACAAAAGTAAAGGTTCAACAG